>NC_052349.1:93216664-93252315 GCF_009727055.1 Benincasa hispida | reverse complement strand
GGGTTCTGAAGTTCGAAGATAGTCTTCAACTGGTATGGAACCCTTTCCCTGTTAATTATCTTGTTCTGAGCATGCCGATAATTAGATTTATTTGCATAACTGTATGTGTTGAATGTATATAATTTGTATTTCGGGCATGGTAAGATTGGAGCGATCAGAACACACTCATGGAACTCTCGGTATGAGATCCTTCATCAGTGAGGCAGGACAAACGTCACTGGTGGGGTGATCAGTTGTCCCTTCGCTGGGATGAGACATTTTCAACCATTAGACAGAACCAACTCTTGGAACTGAACCTAACAGCCACCATTTTTTGGTCCAGAACTGTTAACCTTTAACAATTTCGTGCAAGTGTGACCCTTCGTTTTCAGTGCCAGAGTCTCGCTCTAGTGAGTCCATCGTAGGGAAGAAGCAGATTAGGACAAGAGACTAAGTTACCTTATCCTCTTAATGGAGATTAAATAAAGAAATGCACAAAATTGCCATTCTTTTGGGGGGCACTCCTAAGGTGCCTCGAGGCGATGTGCAGTAACTTTATTCAACCTAACAAGGGAGACTGAGGGATATGCTGTCCATCCACCTTGATATTGACCTACCCAAACACCATCCATTAGGGGGACACGCCAAAGGTGCCGTGAGGCCGAGGGTAGATCTCACGGTATGGATTATTTAGGAGAAACGTAAAAGGTTTAAGTGAAGCATCTCATGCCCCAAGTACCTCCCACTAAATATTCTACCTAGGGGTTCATTAACCTAGAAAATCCGGCTATTTATTTTAGTCTATGAAATATGAAGAAGTTCAAGTAGTCACATTTAAACACTTTAATGGACTGCCCTTAACTTGCATGCATGCATCAAATCTATCTAATTCACCTTTCCAAGTAAGTTCCCAGGTAGGGGTGTTACGTTTTCGTCAACTTAAAAATCCCAGCCTAGACTGAACCCGCCTTAGACAAAAGGTCCCTTATAGATAGATTTGCTACACTTTAACCTTTTATTAACCAATTTAATCCTATTAAACTGATTAAAAGATTAGAGCCTTAAGGTTGCTAATTGTATTAGAACCATGATCTTAGGTCTATGTGATCCAAGTTTTAAACACTTTAAAACCATGTATTAAACCTAAGTGAGCAACATTTCTTTCTTATTTCTTTTAGTTCTAATTTCTCTTTAACTTTTAAAAAGAAACAACTAAAACCATTGTGCACAACGAGGTGTTTATAACATTTATAAAGTAACCTATATGTCATGCTTCATGCAATTTTCGATCATTACTATATATAATTTTTATATAACGCGTCACAACCAAGCAAACATGCTATCATTTACCCTTATACTATAACAATTATAATATAAAGATGATGCATGTCAATGCTTTTTATACATGCATTAATATAACTCTTATATTATATGATGCATGAGCATACTCTTACATAATTAAATCATGCTTCTCTAAATTATAACAATTACAATAAAGAGATAATACATGACCGTTGCATAACCTAAGGTGGGATTTACTATATGTGCATACCAGATAACATATAAAAAACATATATCGCATGTAATAAATAAAAGATTAATGGATCGGGATGAGCCTTTACTAAAAATGGGGATGAAAAAACCCTATCTATTACATTTTTCATCGAGCAAACTGGTTCACAGGCGAACCGGGTCTTGAACCGCCAGAAGGACATCATCGTGTAGTAAATGCCGTAGGTAGACAATCATCCAGTGTGCACTATACGATAGAAGCAAAATTAAATGATCGCGTAGACGACTACGAGGCTGCGAAGCCTGATCGTCTATGCGATCGCTTAATGTGATGATAGGTAAACGATTTACGTTGCGTTACTAAGCGATCGTTTAGTTAGTTACTAAGCGATGAAGCTTGCAGACCTAAACGATCGTCCAGTGCGCGTGCGCATTAAACGATACGCGAGCNGACCTAAACGATCGTCCAGTGCGCGTGCGCATTAAACGATACGCGAGCTTCTCATCGTCTACACGACCCGATACTCTGCGATTATGTACCCGATCGTCAATACGATACGACTAACTTTTGATCGCATACCCCATCGTTTAATCGATGCATTCAATAGCGATCAAGTACCTCATCGTCTGCATGATACGATCAACCCTAGATCATCTCCCTCCTTGAAGAACTGCAATGTTTGCACCGATCTTCTTCTTTAATGACTCAAAACTTCAAACAAACTTTGAATATAGACTCGATAACGATTATTAATGCCCAAAAATGCAGGAGCCTTTACAAACAACCGCAAATGTAAAAGATTTAAATCAAATCGAGGCTAATCATCCACGAAAACATCCATTAATTCCGCACATCCACAACAAATTTAACCATTAAACAGTGTAGAAATGCACCCACCAAGAACGTAAATGTCATTTCGTTGCAACATATGAAATCGGAGTATCAGAACCTGGCTCTAGTACCAATTGAAGGATCTCTTACCTAAGAGTTCCATGAGCACGTTCACTCTGATCTCACCGTGACCGAAGTATACATTATACATTCAAACGCATAGTTATGCAAACAACCAGTCAATTAACAGCATGCTTTGGACAAAAAAAAAAAATACAAGGGAGAGAGTTGCCATAGCAGTTGAAGACAGTCTTTAAACTTCGGAACTTGGTGACGGAAATTAGTAAACGCAATTATGCGATGCATGTCTTAGGTTATGCGTTGATTCTCATGCGTCGATGGTTATGCGTTGGAATGAAACTATGCATTAATGAATGTATGCGATGACCATGCGTTCCCGTCACAAGTTTTCTTACGCTCGCGCTAAGTATAACGCGAACGCAAGTTTCTCGAGTGATCCGAGGTCGAACACAAGGACTTGTAACTAAATGCTATGCGGTAATGTGTTTGCGGCGGTTGAATAAAAGAATGATGGAGAGTATAAGCTATAAACTACTCCTACTCCTATCTAACAGACAAAGCATTGGAAGCATGAATGAGAGTTAGAGACACGAAAACTGTTGACGCGTAGTAAATGGATGGAAAATAGATAAAATATGAGGATGTCTTCATCGCAACCCATAAGATTGACCGCAAGGGCAACCTCAGCCAATGCAAGCTATGCGATCATGCTACACACACTCGTTGCCTAAATCTAGGATGTATGCGATGTGTATGCGAAGTGTCGAGAGACCTTATTCTTAAGTCTCTATTCCTGCTCATATGCTCTCACACATAAACAAGATGACCGCATATCGCCACCGTATCCTACTTCTTGGACGCATGCAATATCCTCTCCGTAGGGTGCATACGCTGTGTAATAGCAAACGAAGCTTATTCCTAAGTTCCCCATGCTTTTCTTATGCGTTCCAATCCGCTCTCTCGGAGTCTTAGATTTTTAGATTTTAGACTACTCTTCCAAGTATGCCTAAATGATGAATGATGCACTCATAAGACAGAGGTAATCGCATAAACTGGCTGACACAAAGATTATTCCTATCTCTAGTGAACACTGGCTTACATTGCTTAATCGCGACCAACCACTTACCTCCCGGGCAGTTGATTGTTGTTGACTTTACTCATAGACAAGCATTGCATCCGCCTATTAGACAGGCATTGCTACAGCTTCACACTAAGCAAATAAGGTTTTCTCACACATTCACACAACGCACACCTTCCGGTGGTTGCTACATGCTTCATATCTCTAATCCGCATGATCAAGTATGCAATACTCTAACAGTCTCACATAAGTGATGCAATGAATGTTAAAGGTGCTAAGCAAAGAAAGATGGAGAATGGAATCGAAGGAACATAGAAATGCATTGAACACACAATATATAATTTCTTAATCCAAAATGTAATACAATACAATATAAGAGAAAGAAGAGAAAATGAAAGGACCAGCTGTAAGCAATGTTTTGCTTCCAGCAAAATGTGTGTCAAGGCTGTCGGTGGTCGCCATGGGAGAGCAGTGGAGTTGACTCTCTCGAGATCTAACTCCAACGAAGGCTCCGGTCGTCACTCGGAATGGATGAAGGAGATGAAGAACTCTCAAGCTTTCGTTTAACGCGTTCGTCTGGATCACAAGGATCCACCCGAAGGTAGGAAACCTTGGATGGAAACCTTGAATGATTTGAAATTCTGCTCATCGGCTTCTATTTATAGAGCTTGATCGTCGACAACATTAATAGACCTGCTCTGATTTTGACATTCGCGGCGCGTTGGTCCTTTTCTGAATTCTCTGCTGCTAACGGCGTGGTAGGTGAAATGTAAACATCATCTTTTGATTTTCCCGAGAGATGCATTGATGCTTCCATTCCATCAACCTTGCGTTCATCCCTCTATTATGATTATCATCATGTAGTTGCAATCTTGAAATGACTGCATTCACTTGATTATCGCAACTTCTACACGATGACCGCAATCGCTTGACGATCGCAACTTCTATGTGATGGACGCATGTGGTTGATTACCGCAACATCCATGCGTTGAACGTATGCGTTCGCATTTGCGATGGAGAATTTCTCCGCATGCGGTCGTCTATGCGATAGCCCGGCTTCCGTGTCTGCATCTGATTCCGGCGTTAGCTACAAAGATAGACAATTGAATGCATAATAAAGCACAATAGTGGGTTAGCCGAGATTCTTAATGCTGAACGTCACAAACTCATTTTCTCATGAATTCCTAACATAATTGCCACATATTCTTCTTAACAGCCTTCATAATTCTAAATAAAAGGCCTAAGATGACGTGCATTTCAGCATGTCATTAGAACTCAACGCAGCAAAAACCTCTACTCGGTCAACCAACGCCTAGCAAATGTGTTGACTGCAACAGCACGAACAATCGCAAACTCACAGACACAATGAGAACGACACCACTAGAAAAGAGCCCCAAGTATTCTCGGAGTGAGAACCCAAAGCATGGTCTTTGGTGAATTTGGTAGAGGAAGGAGGAAGAACAGATTGTGTAGGCAATAAACAAGTGGGAGGGAAAAAGATGCTATCGTATAGCACGATGCTTATTGTTTAGGAGAAACTACTCGATCGTGTAGATTTTACTGAACGATCGTTTAGCTAACATGGCACACTATACGATCGTTTAGGGAAACTATTCGATCGTTTAGGACTTAGTGTGTGATCGTTTAGGCGCGAGGTGGATGATCATTTAGGCACAGAGTGACTATCATATAGGCTCTCGATTTTAAGCAATTGATTACGATTTCACCAACGCGCGACATCTATTTCTTTTCGAACGAACAATTCAAAATGAAAACTAATTTCATTTTAATTCATCGGTTACAATAATCGACGCATTCCCACTAACACACGTCCAAACGTGATTTTTAGCTTAATTATCATATAATTAACCAATTAAAATATTAATAAATATAATCATATTATATTTTTAACCTATAGTTTGATATCACATATATACTATAGTATTTTCTCCTCTACTTGATATAAATCATATTTATATCTAATTTCCTCCAAAATAATGTATCTCATACATTTAGCCAATTATATCATATATAATTAACCAGTTCAATTATATCATATATAATCGAACTTCCTCTTGTCAATTTAAACCTTTCAAATTAACCCAAACACTGATTCTTGACTTTATCCAAGCTACCCAGGGGACCTAATGGGCATGTGGCTCGAAGCTCCAATAGTGCGTGAATAGTTGACTAAACTCTTTAGCCACGAGATCCACCATCCGTTAACTGTCAGCATTCTACTAAAGACCAATAGTTGAACTCTTCTTACCATAGATATATTTATGTGTCCATCAGATATAACCAATCATGAGTACGATGACCCTTCACAGATGCTCATAAGTACAGTTGAGCCAAATTACCGTTTTGCCTCTATAGTTACATCTCACCCTTAAGTACCATTGATTCCTTTAATGAACAATACAACATAGTTCAACTATGTGTGAACACGTTTTGGGCCAAGAGAAGGTGTTTGGCGCCACATTGTTCAAGCCCTGGAATCAGCCCTTAAGAGAGCTATCTATCTACTTACCCCTACCTTTGGAAAGAAGTGAATTCCATCTTGTGTAGCTGAGTTTTCAGTTCCCAAATCAGACAAATCCCCAAAATGGTAGGTTTGAATCGGCGACCTGGCCACTCGCACCCATACAAATCAAATGACTTCCCTTAATGACAGGAGTTCCCAACTCACTTAGGATTGAGGTCATGTTACCTATGGTCATCCTAGTGAAATGAAGTCTCTGTCATGAACGGTGTTATATAACGAGACGTTAACACTTCGTAGTCAGGTCTTATATAAACTCTTTGTATAAGATGCCCCTGTTCGCATGTCCCCAACACGAATGATCAGGATCAGACCATCTGTGACAAGTCCCAACACTTGTGACACTCTCAATCAATTATTACACCAGAATAACTCTTATTCCTATAACAATCATTCATCATTTATTTGGTTAAGAAATCATTAACTAGCTTAACAATTTCTCATAAGTGTGACCCTTCATTTTAGACCCCAGAGTTCTGCTCCAATGAGCCAATCGAAGGAAAAAATCGATCAGGGCAAAAACTAAAGCGATCCTATCTATTTCTTGAGTTCACCTTGATTTTTACCTACTACATAAACCATCCGAATGGGGACACTCTCAAGGCGCCTCTAGGTCATGCAAGAAGATCTCACGGTGCAAACCAATGAAGAAGACCATAGGACATGTTGACACACATCCATCTCCCACCTACTATAAATACTCTCTCCATTCACTTTGATATTGACCCATGCAAACATCATCCGAAGGGGTACGCTCCCAGGGTGCCTCGAGGCCAAGTATGAGTCTCACGGTGTGAACATAAAGAGAGAAACGTGAGTGAAAATTGATGTATCATATACATCTTTTTCCTCCCACTAAGTATTTTAATAACCTATGATTTATTTTACTTAGGAAAAATACGACTAATTATTTTTCCTAAGTGATTGTTTAAGTTTGCCCAAAAGTAACATTTACTTTGGATAGTTAAATAATTTTGATTAATGTTTTAAACACTTTAACAAACCTTAATCAACAATTGCATGCTTGTAGCAAATCTATCTAATTCACATTTCTAGGTCAGTTCCTAGGGGGTTGTCAACTTAAATACCCCAGCCTAGACAGAACTAGCCTTAAACAAAAGGTCCTTTATAGATATGTTTGCTACAGTTTTAATCTTTTATTAGAACCAATTTAATCCTATTAAACTGATTAAAAAGATTAATCTAATTTCTAATCTCATTAGAAATTTGTGATCTTAGGTTTATGTGAATAAAATTTTAAAACTATTATAAAAAAAAATGATTTTATCTAAGTTTGCATGCAATTCTGAATTATTTTTTTTTATTTCTAATTTAATTTAGTTATAACTCTTCTAAAAAAGTTAAAACAAATTAAAATCATACATTGCATCGTATGACATACTTTATAAAATTATTTAAAGCAATGTCATGCATTATGCAATTCCTATTTCATTACTATATATACATAACATTTATTTATTAAGGTAATGAAATAAATAACATATATTGCATTCATACATCCATATAACTATATATTATAACACTTATAATATAAATGATGCATGACTATGTTATTAATGCATGCAAGCATATAGTATAACATTTATATTATATGATGCATGAGCATGCTATAAAATTAAATCATGTAACTATATATTGTAACATTTATAATATAAATGATGCATGAATAATGTATAACCTATGGTGGGATTTTATTATATGACATATATTATGACATATATAACAAAATTAAACCATACATCATATGCATAATTTAAATAGTAATTATGGATTGTGATTGGACTTCTAAAACATTAATTAAATTAATATAATGATTATATTAATTTATTAATCAAAACTACCTATTACATTAATAAATAGATAAGTTGGTTTGAAACAAGTGAACCGGGTCTTGAAACAACAGGAACCGAACCACCAACAACCGAATCGCCCTTGAACTGCTCGAACCAAACAATCGGGACCTGAACCAGCTCCAAACTGAGCCGAACTGCGTGCGAACCGACTCTTCTTCTCCGTCTTGGAGTGTCGCGATGTCGTGCCCTAGCGTTGCAATGCTATAGAGAAGAACTCCATCCGCTGCATTGTAGCGTTGCGACACTACTGTACAGTCGCCTACTATACATATTCGATCTACTTCGAACCTCGTCCGATTTGAGCCCAATTTTTGCCAAAAAGTCGCTGAGAACATCACGATCGACTCAAGACATTAAAATTACAGATTTGATAGAATTTAACGCCCAAAACAAAGGGCCCTTACAAACCGTATTCGTAAAAACAAAGGTGTAAACACTAAAATCAAACCCCGAAAACATCCAAAACTTCAAACCATTCATACCACAAAATATTCATCACATGAGTATAGAATGATACCCACCATGATTCTGTAATTAAATTTTGGAATTAAAAAAATAGGAATAGAAACAACCTAGCTCTGAAACCAATTGAAGGAAAAACATCGAAGATTTTACAGTGAAAGCAAAATCGTTCCCATTTTTTCTTCACAGAATTCATAAATTTACATAATAAAAATAGAGAAGATTATGCATTACTTAAAAACTACATGATGTTTTTTTTTTTGCAAAGGAATTAGGGAAGAAGAATCAAGCTTACTCTTGAAGCAAAAAAAAAAAAAAAAATCACAAAATCCCTCGATCTCCAAAACGAAATCCCAATTGGGCACCACCACTTGAGAACCCTCTGTATTCTCTTGTGAATGAGAAAGTGTAGGAGTGGTGGGCTCTGCACAAAAATTTTTGGAAGAGGGAAAGAGGATGAAAGGAGGAAGAAGAAGAAGATCTTCTTTGTAATTTTCTTGGAAGAGGATGAAGAATGAATGGTTCAACCCCCTGAGCTGCCCCTTGCACGTTTTTGGCTGAGAGAAATTAGGGGGAGGGAGTTAACTCCCTCCCTTTAATTAAATTACATTAAATATAATTTAATGTAATTAAAATAAGTAACATAAATATAATAACTATCTTATTTTATATATATATACAATATATGTTATATCAAATATAACACATAACCTATAGTTTTATATTATATCAAATACAATGTAACTTATAGTTTTATTTTCTCTCAACAATGTATGAAATTTAATATAAATCATTTTTATATTAAATTCAATTATATGAATCTCATCCATATAATTAATATTCGAATCATATTCAAATATTTTAATTTCTCTAAACTATTTACGGTATTTAACATAAATCATATTTATATTAAATTTAATTATATGAATCTCATTGATATAATTAGTATTTGAATCATATCCAACAAATATATTATATTAATTATATCACATATAATTAATGAATTTAATTAATTATATCATTTATAATTAATTCTCTCAATTAATTTGAACAATTCAAATTAATCCAAAATTAATTTTCAATTAAAACCCTATTGAGCTATAGAGTAGACCTTATGGATCTGTAGATTGAAGTTCTGATGATACTTGGATAATTGATTAAACTCTTAAATTATCCAACATCCATTAACTGCTAGTCATTCCACTAAAGACCGATAGTTGCATTCTTCGTACTACAAATATATTTCTGTGTCCATTAGATATAACTAGTCAATAGAGCGATGACCCTTCACAAATTGTTCGTAAGTATAACTGAGCCAAAATTACCGTTTTATTCCTGTAGTTGCATCTAACTCCTTAAGTACTACTGATTCCTCTAAGAAACAATAAGTCATAGCCCAACTATGACCAAGTCCCTCTCGGGCCAAGAGAGGGCGTGGCCACATTGTTCAAGCCCTAGAATCAGCCCTTAAGGGAATAATTTATCTACTTACTCCGACATTAGGGAAGAAGTAAATTTCGTCTTGTGTAGCCATGTTCCCTACTCCCCAATTAGACGAATCCCCAAAGTGGTAGGCATATTGAGTTGGCAATTTAGCCACTCTCACCCATACAAATCAAAGAATCGCTTTCATAGGCAGGAGTCCACAAATCACTCAGGATTTAGGTTCAGGATCAGATCATTTGTGGCACTTTATAACACTTGTAACATCTATAAAGTGGACCATATCCGTAGTGATGAGGTACCCAACTTTATTTATCTACTACAGACCATTTAGATTATTATTTAAATAAAATCCACTTGTATGTCTCTACATACTTGTTTAAATTACATAAAATAACCTAGAATCTTAGTTTATTAGATTGAGTGTATGTTCATAAAATAACAATTATTTTATTAATAACAATTTGTTTATACAATGTTTACAAACTACGAGAATACAAGAGACTTAGGGCACCAATCCCAACACCTACTATAGACACCATACAATTCTAACAACCTTACGCTTCATTCAATAACCATTTAATTTTTTATTTTTGAAAATTTAGACTTATAAACATTGAAATAAGAGGGAGAAAGAGGAGAAAAAAAGTTTTTTAAAAAATAGATTGCCACATCACCTCTCTAGTAGTAATCAATGAAAAATTAACAGCGATGTCTAAAATGCTACCAAAATCCAACCTCAAATATTAAAATAACGAGTTTGAAGACTCGAGAACCAATATGCTATCAAACACAAACTTCATAACCAAAAGTATACTTTTTTTTTCTTTACCCATTTGTTTTTTTTAAAGTTGCTTATAACAAAACTAGTATTCTAGAAACTTGAAAAAAAAAATATTTGGTAGGGCCATTTCAAAGTTAAACACAACCTTTCAATTTCCCTCACACATCTAATGGAATAAAACCAAGTTCCTTTCAAATAAATATTTTAGAAAACTTGGTCATGCATTAAAATTTCTCTTATTTTTTTTATATTTGTAAAAAAAAAAAATCCTCCTAAGTTAGGCTCCAATTTTAAGAACAATGGAGCGGAGAAATTTGAATCTCGGTTACATGCCACTTGAGTTAAACTTACTTTGATATGATAATTGATTGTCTCATTTATCCATACCTTAAGTGGGCTTATTTCACATACCCTCTTCTTTCTCCTTTTTTCTTTCCTCTCCTTTAGTGAACCCCAAGCACACAAAAATAAAATATATTTCAAAAACTTGTGGAACCATTTCTTAGAGGTTACAACCATACTTTTATTTGACTTAAAGAACCAAATAGTAAATATCTTTAAATTCAAGGACAATAATGTATTTTATCCATTTATTCTTTTGACCTAATATTTTAGAAATTGAAAAAGAAAATATTCAATATGGTCATTTCCTCTTAACCATTATAGACATTTTGGTTTAGAATTTCATAGATGCCAGAGATAAAAGAGGCCTGGTAATAGAACGTTTGGGAACCAAAGATGAGTGTGATTGATTGTGTATGAAAAATGCTATAGGAATTTTATACACAAAAATTAAGTTTACTTTTAATTTATGAAATTAAACATAAAAATCTTATATAATTGTAATAAATAAATACCATTCAATACATTGATAAAAACTACTTAATCAAGAATAAATAATATTTTCAATTATAAATGTTTGAAAATGGAGTAATTTATAATTAAAATTAACTAATCAATGTATTTAATGAACATCATATTAAATATAATCTAATAATTAATCATTTTCTAATTAATTAAATTCAACATTAATAATTTTAATTTTAATTAAATAATATAAAAAATATATTTTTAATAAACATATATTATATAAAAGGTGAAAAATGAGATAAAAATATGATAGGTTAATAATAATATATATATATTTTTTATAAAATATGATACTTTAATAATGAATGAAGTAATAAAAGTTACACAATAAAAGTTAATTAATTCTAGTCTATTAGTCAAATATATTTAAGATATTGTTATCTAATCAATTAATAATTTATGCAAAAAAAAGTGATTCAAATCATTTAATAAATTTTATTATCAAAATAAGTTAAGTAAATATTTTTTTAAAAAAATTACAGTTGATTTATTCAAATATTTATATTAAATTTTTTTAATTAATATTAGTTAATTAATTAATTATTTTCGAAATAAAATCATATATAAAAAAGATAGAGGTGAGAAAAGAGAAAAATCTACACAGATAAAAATGTTAAAAATTGTGAAACAAACATGAGTTTTGGAGATTTGTATCAATTTTTGTGCAAAAAAAACCTTCAACCAAAAACCCCTTAAAAGTAAGGTTAAACATAATCTTCCATTTCTATATGTGAACCAATTAATATTTTCAATAAATGACTATTTTGGTATCTTAATTTTGATTTACATTTAATTTTTTTATTAAAATTATAGCATTACACTTTATGCACTATATTTGTAGCCATAAATTTATATTAAAAAGATTCCCATTATGTATAAAATTTATGTTAACATTTTTAATAGAAATTAAAATAGTCATTTTTTAAGAGTACATAGACTAAACTAAACATTTTGAAAGTATTAAAACAAAATAAACAAAAATTAAAAATATAAGAACTAAAACAAATATTTTCAAAATGTAAAAACCAAAAGCCAAAAATAGTACTTAGAGTAGTATTTAAACCTAAAAAAACTCCCAAGTGGAGCTCATGGCTATATTTTGTATATGTGTTTTTTATTTTTTATTTTTAAATTTTGCACCATTAGAGTTAAAAATCAAACAAGATATCTATAAAGGATGAAAGCATTGAAAAAAAAAAAATCCCTTAACATTTAGATTTTACACTTTTAATCTCGATTTATCAGAATTAATAAACAAATATTGACACTAAAGATGAAAATTAAGTATTTAGTAAAAAGTCAATAATAACAACATTTTGACACCTAGAAACTAAATTGAAACCAAATTCAAAACTTAATAATTTAGATCTCGTTTTGCAACAATTTCTTTTTTGATTTTTATTTAGAAAATTAAATTTATAGACAATATTTTCACTTCCAAGTTTATTTATTTGTTATTTATTTTTTATCAAGAGTTTAAAAAACCAAGCCAAATTTTGAAAACTAAAAAAAATAACTAAAACTTGTTTTTATTTTTGGAATTTAGTTAAAAATTAACATTTATAAAGATACAAATAATTGTAAAAATGAGAAAAAAAATATACTTACTTTTCAATAACCGAAAATAAATAAGGAAATAGTTACAAAATGTGGTCAATGTTTATCATTTTAAAATCTAGAGATCAAATGGATACTAGATCCAAAATTTAATGACCAAAAAAGTATTAAAAAAAAAAAAAGTGAGAAAACCATTAGACCCACTGTTTTACCCATTTGAAAGCCAAAGCATAAACCCCCAACTCCCCCCTTATGGCATCCTCTCTAATCTTCAAACACTTTAATTAAAATCTCCTTCACTCTCTCTCCCCAGCTGTCTGTTTCTGTCTTCTTCTTCCTCTTCAAATGCCTTCCTAATCTCACAATTCAGGTCCCCTAAGACCCCAATTACTCCCCCATTTCCTTTCAATTCTCTCTCTATTTCTTCTTTAAATCTCAATCCCGTTTCTGGGAGAGATCTTTCGCAGCTTGTATGCGATGGACCCAGATAACAAATTCTTCAATGTGGGTCTTCTTATCCTAGCCACTTTATTCCTCGCAAAGCTCATTTCTGTTGTTCTAAATTCCAGATCTAACAAACGGCCTCCTCCCACTGTGAAGGGTTTCCCCTTTATTGGGGGATTGCTTCGTTTTCTTAAGGGTCCGATTATGATGCTAAGGAAGGAATACCCTAAGCTTGGGAGTGTTTTTACATTGAATTTATTGCATAAAAAGATTACCTTCTTGATTGGTCCTGAGGTTTCTGCACATTTCTTCAAGGCATCTGAGTCTGATCTTAGCCAGCAGGAAGTTTACCAGTTTAATGTCCCAACTTTTGGCCCTGGCGTTGTGTTCGATGTGGATTACTCCATTCGTCAAGAGCAGTTCAGGTTCTTCACTGAGGCTCTCAGAGTCACTAAGCTGAAAGGATATGTAGATCAGATGGTTAGAGAAGCAGAGGTCAGTATCATAGATCTAAATTGATAAGAAATTAAGAATCAAAGTGAAAGGAATATATTTATTTAATGCAGCTTCAGATAAGGATTGTAAATGTTAGGATTCTGTAAGAACATATGCTCTGTCTTGTTAACTTAAAAGGAAAAAAAAAAAAAAAAAAAGAAGGAAAAATATAGCTCACCTCACCATCCTTGCTAATGAGTAGAACTTTTGTCTCCTTGAACTTCCCTTCATCTCTTAAAACATCTAGTTCCTGGTGATTGTGTCCAAATCTTTGATTTCCATTCTCTTCGTTTTACATTATTCTTTAGAGTCTGGGTAACCTAATAAGTACGGACACTTTAATTCGACTAGCATATTCGTGTCCGATACATTTTCAATACTTATTGGACACGTATCGGATACTTGTTAGTGCAACAAATGTGTTAAACGTGCATAGAATATTTGTTATTGAGTAGACTAAAAAGACATATATATGACCATCATAATAAATTTTGAGTATGAAAGACATCAAAGGTGCATCAATCCATTTACTTTGATTTTTTCTTTGATACAAAAATATATATTTTAATAAACTGTGTTGGGTCTTAGATTTTTAAAAATTGGTGCATCGCGGCATCCGTATCTGTACTTCTTAGTGTGTAACCTTGGGATGTGGTGGCGGTATTTGAACAGGACTTCTTCTCTAAGTGGGGTGACAGTGGGGAGGTGGATCTCAAGTATGAGTTGGAACATCTTATTATCTTAACTGCTAGTAGATGTCTCCTGGGAAGTGAGGTTCGTGATAAGCTATTTGCGGATGTTTCTGCTTTGTTTCATGACCTTGACAATGGAATGCTCCCAATCAGTGTGATGTTCCCCTACCTTCCTATCCCGGCTCATCGTCGCCGTGATCAAGCCCGCAGCAAGCTTGCAGATATCTTTGCAAAAATCATAGCTTCCAGAAAATGCAATGGAAGTTCAGAGAATGATATGTTGCAATGTTTTATTGACTCAAAGTACAAAGATGGTCGGTCAACAACAGATTCTGAGGTCACTGGTTTGCTCATAGCTGCTCTTTTTGCAGGTCAACATACTAGTTCTATTACCTCTACTTGGACTGGGGCTTATCTCCTACGCCACAAAGAGTACATGGCTGCTGTTCTAGAGGAGCAGCAAAGGCTGATGGGAAAACATGGCGACAAGATTGATCATGATATCTTGTCTGAAATGGACAATCTCTATAGGTGCATTAAAGAAGCTCTCAGACTTCACCCTCCACTGATTATGTTGATGCGCAGTTCACATAGTGATTTTACTGTTACAACTAGAGAGGGGAAAGAATATGATATTCCAAAGGGTCATATAATTGCCACATCTCCAGCTTTCGCTAATCGACTTTCTCATGTCTATAAGGATCCAAACAGGTATGATCCAGACAGGTTTGCTCCTGGGAGAGATGAAGACAAGGCGGCTGGACCATTCTCCTACATCTCATTCGGAGGTGGCAGACATGGGTGCCTTGGCGAACCCTTCGCTTATCTACAGATAAAAGCAATATGGAGTCATTTGCTAAGAAATTTTGAACTGGAACTAATATCTCCTTTTCCTGAAATTGATTGGAATGCCATGGTTGTGGGTGTCAAAGGGAAAGTTATGGTAAGGTACAAGAGGAGGAAGCTTTCAGTTAGTTAATGGGAAGAAAGTTTGTCTTTGTAAGCTTAACAGTATCTAATTATTGCTGGGATGGTTTGTTTCCCCTGTGCTTCTATGAGGTTTTCATCATCAAGTTTGTCCTCACTTCCCGTTCAGTGTTAAATCTAATTTATGTTAGTTTGTAATATCAAGTTTTGTTATTGTTTGAACAATTTAAAATGGGTGTTTCTGCATTCTAAGTTTATTAGAACCTCTACGTTTCTCACAGCCTAAGCCAAAAATACACGTGTCTTGCATGCTCAGCTCAGAGAAAACATAATTCAATCAATTCACACTTTCAGGACTTCAGTAACTCTGTAAAGTTTAATTTTCATCGCCATTCAAAACCTATGAGCTTTACATTGCCATTCAGAAGAATCAGAACTAGTTTGATGGACAGAACAAGATCATACTCCATTGCAAAAGTACCTGTCTTTTCTATCCTCCTCCATTTTATTCCCTTCAAAAATGTGTGGGACCAAGATCATATCAGAAAAGTGGAGTAAATAGAAAATTGTTATAATACAGACCCAAGTGCACGTGATTCCTCTATACATTTTTAAGGGCAATAAACTAGTAATACCCACACGCAAAGAATCTCACAGCTTCTCGTCACCAATTTTTTGTTGCCTATGAAACCCCTGTAAAATGTAAGGAACCAATGGTAAATGAGAAAGCTATATAACGTGTCAATCAAAACGTGATATGTATATACACAAAAGAACCAAAACCAAACCTTCATGTTTGCCAAGCAGAATTTTGCGACATGTCAATCAACCTTAAACAGTTAAACTGATGAGTTTGGAATGATTTTCAGAAGCTCAATGTCAAACAAAAGAGTCTTGTCTATCAATCCTTGGTTCCTCAACACAAAATCCAATGCTCGTTGGCCCTGAAAGTGTAGTAATCAATAATGAAAAGAACCTACCGAAGTGTCATGCAAATGTATATAGGTTTAGTAAGGAAAAAAGAAATGTTACCGAGAATGTCGTTGGTCTTGGACCCCTTTTATTAAAGTCATTCTCAGGATACCCCAATTCTGGTGGTACTATTATCCTGCTCGGATACCATATAGCTAACATAAATCGCGCATGTTCAAAAGAAAAAAAAAGCACATGCATTTGGCATTTATGTATAAGTATAGTTCACTTCTTTTAAATTTATTAACAGCTTGCTTAGGATCAAATTGTATATAGCTTGTTCAACAATGTCAGAGGCCAAAGAATCTTATCTCAGAAAAACTACATCAAGCATTTTACCAATTGATAAGCGATGAAGTATAACCAATATTAAATTTATTTTAAAATGTGTCAGTTGAGCTATCACACTGGAAAGACAAGTCCAACGTTAATAAAAGAAAAAACAGCACCTTCTAATACCACCCAAAGTCATGCCCGCAACAGCTTCCTCAAATGCTTGTATCACCTGACATAGAGGAACAACGAAGGAAGCTTAGATTTCCAAACAAATAAGTCACTAAGATTTTATCAAAACCTGTTCCAAAAATTGGTATGACCAATGATAGCACCATGCAATTAAACAACAGCAGCCAAAAGTTTTGACATATTGAATAAAAAAACATCAATTAGACTTCTCATGAAAAAGACAATAGCTACAGCTCAATTTAGCATACCAACAAATAGAACATAAGTCATAGAAACAGTACAGTAAGTTTTCGAATCATCACAATTAAGTAAAGAAAGATGCATATTTCCAAATGATAACAAATCTCACCTCTTGAGATCCTAGCCTAAATTTGAAGAAGTCCTTGTCATCCCCCTGGGCAATAATATATTAAGATTCAATTGAATGCTTGAGAACATCCTTTAACTCCAAATCTGAGAAGCCAAAGCATTGCCTACCTCGAAAGAACCACCCTTTGTCTTATTTCTGGCTTCAAATATGCGGCCATAATAACCAATTGTATAGCCATCCCAATCAACCTAAAATAAACACGTAGACCTTGAAAAGATGCAGGCAACATCAATTTTCAGTTTGGCTGTGCTTCGTGGTCAACCCTCTATTGGAAACTCCCACTCAAAATGTAAAATATCAGAAATAACATCTCAATTTTATGTTTGTGAGAATTATTTATTCCTAAATAAAAGATATGATATTGAAGAATAACTCTATTAAGTGTCGAACATGTAATGAAAGCCATACAACTTGACATATTTGAGAAATAATTTCTTCCCAGAGTATTTTGTTATTCATAAACTGCATTATCTTACCACAACGGTATCTCCCACTTTTGGTGAAGGGCCTTCCCCCTTTCTCAGATCCTGCAGCCTTGTCAAGTAAAATTAAAACAAATAAGACTTGTGAGAGCATGAACACAAAAATAGAGTATTTTACTATAAATTCATAATGGGTGACCTTATATTGAAGACCTGATTCTGTCTCAGTATAGTCCGGATATTTCATTTTAGTCTTGCCATAATCCTTCCCCCTAAGAGCTGGCACTGTATGTGTTCAAATATGCCAACTGTTAACAAATCCAGGTGCCTCAAATTTTGTTAACAAAAATTTACATAATTTTATCAAATATACCAAAAGAGATTGAGACAAAGACGTGACCACCAAAAGATACATAATATCAATAATGATTCCAGGGTAAAGTACCTACACATTTCTGTCTCATGAAAAGATAGCTATCCTATTCCTAAGTATTCTAAAGATATTATTGTTATTATTTTTTTTAATAATAGAAATGGAGAACCAAGTTTGCATTAATGAAAAGAGACGTAGAAAATAACAAAACGTTGTAAATAAAAAGAATATATCTGACAGAAATCTTCCTATACTCCCAACACTCAACAAGTTTGAACACATTCTTCAATACATATTGTGCCCTGTTTTGTCTTACAAAATTTTCCCTAACTCAGTCTTAGTTCTTCAAAGTGAAGGTTTTGTTCTCACTAAATAACAGTCTAATAGATAGCATCATCAGATTTTTCTTTGAAAACAACCAATTACGCAAATATTAGTAACAACTAACACACACACACGTAAGAATAACCAGGCTCTAAACTTAGGTGGATTCGGCTCTGTGTGCATCGTAAAGTTCAAAGTTGAAGGAGTTGCTGGGACCAATGAGTGGGGCACTTTGCAAATTCATATCTGAAAAGTAGTGAAGTTTCAAGTACCAACTGCATAAACCATCGATTATGGAGTGATCATGGGGACCCGGGGCTTTTAGTTAAAGGAAGGGGTTAGGGGTATGTACCAAGGGGTGATGTTGGTGCTGTGCATGAGTACATCGTCAAGCTATTCAGTCTGACAGATGCTCTTGCCACCACCTTTCAGTACCTTTGCCGACAAAGCTTATTCTCATTTTCGATGATGACATCTTGATTTTTAGAGCTAGAGTGGAGGGTTGTGTCCAAAAATCTTACTGAGGTAATATAATAGTTATGAGTCAGGAATAGTTAGCATCTAACAGGAAGAAATGTCCATTTAGGTGCCAAAAACTTGAGCACCTGCGGCATGTAGTTACAGGACAGGAGTGGCTATGGATACTTTGAAAGTGGCAGCTATATTGGCTTTGGAATTTCCTTGGTTTGACCATACTACTGGCATTACTTTATAACTGTTGAAAATAGGGTTATTAACCTAGGGGCATTTATGTAATTGTGTAGACCCCTAGGGCTTCCTACTGTCTATTTATACAGTGTGTCCCTATGTATTCAGTATATTAGATTAAAATAATAAGAAAAGTCTCAATATCGTGGTTTTTCTCCCTATATTAGGGTTTCCACATAACTGTGTTGTTATTCTCTTCCCTACTCTTTTATTTTTAACATGGTATCAGAGCTAGGCGACGAAATCCTAGCCGTTATGGAAGAGAATCAAGCACAGTCATCTTCTGCTGATGGAACTTCGGTTTTTGACATGAAGACGACTATTCGAGTAGCCGTAAAAGAGTGTTTTCAAGCAGCCTTACCGGAGTTACTTTCGGCCATCCAACAGCAGTCAACAAAGAGCCACTATCCATGGGAGCCGCCGCACCAGACAGAAACTCCGATCGACGGACAGACAGATCGCTGACAGATAGATCCGGTCGTTCCAGGTTGCAGGGTGCTACCTTCCGCACTGTCGGAGTCCGCCGCGCCGTCATAAACGTCTGCACCAGTCGGGGTCGCGCCGGTCTACCGGTATGCATCAGGTCAGATCGACCTCCAAGGGGTCGCACCAAACGCAAACGCGAACGCAACTGTTCTGCTTCTGCGTCAAGAGGCTTCGACCACCGTAGAGCTATCCAGCTAGCGATGAACGCGATTAATCAGCCGGCGATTCATTACCTAACGACGAGCACTCCAGTCGGTGATCATCTTGAATCGTTCGGTCGGATGGGTTCTTCACAGTCACCGGCGAACTCCTTCCAGTCGGCGACTGCCTTCCAGCCGGTTATGTCTTTTCAGCCGACAGTAGCAGCCCCGTTTCCAGCCGCTTGTGGTTCGACCCATTACCCAGACGATGTGAGACAACTTGTTTGGCCTATCTGCACAGCAAAACAATATTATCAGGATGTTGGATACAATGTTTGGCGCCAAATCCCCAACCGGTTCAACTAGTCTATTCAGAGACCGTAAATTCGTTTCCTGTTTTGCCGAATGTTTCTTATTTATTTGGTTCGATGGGCAATTATGCAGGATTTCTTGTAGGGGAAAAATTAAATGGCAGAATTATTTCTCCTGGTCCCAGTCAATCCGAATGGCCTTGGAAGGGCGTCACAAATTTGGGTACTTGATAGGGGAGATTCCAAGCCAGCCACCAGAGCGATCCACAAGAACGAAATTGGAAAGGAGAAGACTCGCCTGTTACACTTCTGTTTTGGTGAAGAAAGTAATGGATGTTTCAAATAGGCAGACCACTATTATATGTTGCAACTGCCAAGGATATCTGGGAGGCAGCGCAAGATTGTTACTAAAAAAGACAGAATGCTTCTCGACTATTTACGCTCCACAAAAGGTCTATGAATGACAACAAAAGATCCATGGATGTTACTTCTTATTTTAACAAACTATCAATGTTGTTGGCAAGAGATGGGATCTGTGTCGAGATGATTGTCTGGAACTGTGCACAAAGATCAGGCCCAATACTTTGAAAATCGAAGACGCAGACCGGTGTGTACGTACTTTCTTAGCTGGATTAAATCCTTAAATTTGATGGTGTTATTAGTCGGATATAGGGCTAGTGCCCGACTCCTTTCACTCAAGAGAGTCTGCTTGATAATATGGCTGGAAGAGGATCGATCGTGCGGGCATGAATAATCCATTCTTACAACTGATGCAGCTGCCTTTGTCAAAAAGTCGATCCCAGTGCTTGATGGCGATAAAAAAACCCCCTCACTTTATGTGTGAAATTGTGAAGAAGCTTTTGACACACAAAGGACGCAAGTGTTGGAAATTGCACGGGAAACCTCCAAACAACAGGCAATGACAGTCTCATGACAAATCTAATACCGGTCGTGCCCTAGTAAGTGACTCAACAGATGAACAAACTTAGAAACAGTCTTCCGTTGATAGTAAGAACAACTTAAGTATGGTTGGGGTGAGTGCTATTGCATAGTCAGATAATTTCCCTTCATTTGGCCTTATTAGTATAAATGGTAAAAAACCATGGATTGTTGACTCAGGGGCCACAGATCATCTTACGAGTTCTTCTGAATTCTTTATGTCATATAACCCAAGTGCTGGAAATGAGCGTATTTGCATTGCAGACGGGTCTTTTGCCCCTGTTGCGGGGAAAGGCCATATCTCTCCATTTGACGGTTTAATTTTGCGTGATACTTTACATGTGCTTAAACTCACTTATAATCTGTTGTCTGTCAGTAAAATTACAAGGGATTTGAAGTGTAAGACAATTTTCTCACCTGATTCCGTTTTGTTTCAGGATCTGAAATTGGAGATGACGATTGACATTGCCCGGCACGATAGGGGACTCTATTTCCTTTATGAAGAAGCTTCCTCTAGAGATGATCATCAAACTGGGTTTATGTCGTTAAATTTTTCTATTTCTGAAAAATGACTTTATGTTGAGGCATTTTCATTTAGGACATCCGAATTTTCAATATATGAAGTATTTGTTTCCGCATTTATTTCGCAATGTTAATACTTCTTCTTTAAATTGTGATGTGTATATTCGTGCCAAGCAAAGTCGTGTTTCTTTCCGGTCCCAGCCTTACAAACCCTCGAGTCCTTTTTCCCTTGTTCATAGTGATGTATGGGGCCCCTCACCGGTTACCACTTCCACTGGAAAACGGTGGTTTGTCACATTTATAGACGATCACACCCGCCTTACTTGGGTCTTTCTCCTCACTGACAAATCTGAGGTGTCATCGATTTTCCAACAATTTTGTACAACTGTTGAAACTTAGTTCAAAACAAAGATTGGAATTTTACGAAGTGATAATGGGCGAGAATTCTTCAATGTCTCCTTGAAGGATTTTCTTGTTTCTAGGGTATTGTCCACCAGAGCTCGTGTGCTTACAATCCGCAACAAAATGGAGTTGCTGAGCGGAAAAATTGTCATCTAGTTGAAGTAGCCTGGTCTCTTATGTTATCTGCCACTCTTCCGTCATACCTGTGGGGGGATGCAATTCTCACTGCTGCCCATCTCATTAATCGGATACCCTCTCGTATTCTTAATCTTCATACTCCTTTAGAACTGTTTAAAGAGTCCTTCCCAACCACTCGGTTAATCTCTGATGTTCCTCTTCGGGTTTTTGGTTGTGTTGCCTTTGTTCACTCCCATGGTCCAAACTGCACAAAATTTACTCCTCGTGCTCAGAAGTGTGTCTTTGTTGGATATCTACTCCATCAATGTGGATATAAGTGCTATCACCCGCCATCTCGTAAGTACTATGTCTTCATGGATGTCACCTTCCTTGAGGATCAGCCGTTTTTCCCTGTTAGTCATCTTCAGGGGGAGAACATGAATGAAGAGACTAACTGGTCATCTTATGTTATTCCCTTAGAGTCAGCTTCCATTCAAACCTTGTCTAAACCTAGTTCTGAGCATGACAGTCTGGTCCTTCCTACCAACCAAGTTCCTTGGAAAACTTACTATAGGAAGAATCTCAGAAAGGAAGCAGTGTCACCTGTCAAACCAGAACTGCCGGCTCCAGTACATGAGTCAGACCCGCCATCAGATCCAGGTACGTATATTCCTGAAATTAATGATGTTGATGTATGTATGGAGATTGATGAATGCAGATAAGACAAGGGAGAAGGAAGCAGTAATACTGAAAGAGTGGCAGAAGAGGAAACTGTAGAAAATGAAATGATTCTTGCTAATGATGATGTGGAGATACTACTGAAGTTTCTGATACTCAGAAAGTCGATCATGGTGAGGAGCCTGGAGAGTTGAAAGAATGTGATGCATTGCTTGATTTTCCTATAGCTCTGAGGAAAGGCATTCGTTCGTGTACTAAATACCCTATGCAGAGTTACATGACGTATAGTAATTTGGCATCCGAGTTCAAAGCATTCACTACTAGTTTGGACACTGAGGTGATTCCAAATGACATAAGTGTTGCAATGAAAAAACCAGAATGACGGTCTGCTGTTATGGAAGAAATGAGAGCTCTTGAGAAGAATGAAACTTGGGAATAGGTGGCTTTGCCTGAAGGGCACAAGACAGTTGGATGTAAATGGGTGTTTACTATAAAATACAAGTCAGATGGGACGATTGACCAGTACAAGGCTAGAGTCGTTGCAAGAGGCTTTACCCAAACCTATGGAGTAGATTATTCTGAAACTTTTTCTCCTGTGGCTAAACTTAACACTATCCAAGTGCTTTTGTCAATTGCTGTAAATAAAGATTGGTCCCTACACCAACTTGATGTTAAAAATGCTTTTTTGAATGGGGAACTTGAAGAGGAAGTCTATATGAGTCCCCTACCTGGGTTCGAGAGTCAATTAAAAAACAAGGTGTGTAGATTGAGGAAGTCGTTATACGGATTGAAACAGTCTCCAAGGGCCTGGTTTGACAGGTTCACAACTTTTGTGAAAGCACAGGGGTATGTTCAGGGGCATTCTGATCACACTTTTTTTATAAAAAGATCGACATCAGGGAAGTTAGCTGTTCTTATTGTCTACGTTGATGACACTGTTTTATCTGGGGATGATGCAGAGATCATGAGGCTCAAAATAGAGATGGCTTGAGAATTTGAAATTAAAGACCTCGGGAAGCTAAGATACTTGCTGAGAATGGAAGTGGCTCGCTCAAAAGAAGGTATATCAGTCTCTCAACGAAAATATACTTTGGACTTACTAAAAGAAACATGCATGACAGGGTGTAAACCTGTTGAAACACTAGTAGAGTACAATGAAAAGCTCAGTGATAAGAATAATAGAGTTCTTGTTAATAAAGAAAGGTATCAGCGATTAGTTGGGAAGTTGATATACTTGTCTTACACAAGACCAAATATTTCTTATGTAGTAGGTGTTGTCAGTCAGTTTATGCAAGCTCCTTGTGAGGATCATATGATAGCAGTTGAACGTATCCTTCGGTATCTGAAAGGAACTCCTGGTAAAGACCTAATGTTCAGAAAGACCGATAAACGATCTGTTGAAGCCTACACTGATTCTGACTGGGCAGGGTTTGTTTGTTGATAGAAAATCGATGTCTGGGTATTGTATGTTTGTCTGGGGTAATCTAATCACCTGGAGAAGTAAGAAACAAGGAGTTGTTGTTAGAAGTAGTGCTGAGGTTGAGTATAGGGCCATGAGTCTAGGGATTTGTGAAGAAATTTGGTTGAAGAAAGTGTTATCAGATCTCCAGCAAGATAATGAGCTTCCGATGAAATTGTTTTGTGACAATAAAGCTGCCATCAGTATTGCAAATAACCCTGTTCAACACGACAGAACTAAACACGTAGAGATAGACAGACATTTCATTAAGGAGAGGTTAGACAGTGGAAACATATGCATCCCTTATATTCCTTCAAATCAACAAGTTGCTGATGTACTTACAAAAGGGTTACTGAGACAAAGTTTTGATTATTGTGTAAGCAAGTTGGGCCTTGGCGATATTTATGCTCCAACTTGAGGGGGAGTGTTGAAAATAGGGTTATTAACCTAGGGGCGTTTATGTAATTGTGTAGACCCCTAGGGTTTCCTACTGTCTATTTATATAGTGTGTCTCTGTGTATTCAGTGTATCAGATTAAAATAATAAGAAAAGTCTCTATATCGTGTTTTTTCTCCCTGTACTAGGGTTCCACGTAACTGTGTTGTTATTCTCTTCCCTACTCTTTTATTTTTAACAATAACCAATCTAGTTCAAAAGAGACAATATTGGTTGGAAAGAGGAAGTGAAAGTAGCCTTTTAGGTTTTAACAACTGAGAACCATGAAAACTGTACTGTGTTGGCTTTTCCAAAATTCAATTGCCTTTCATAATAGAGACAGATACCTTGCCTCGGGTCATGAGTTGAGGATCGTACCAATGCAAAGATAATGACCTATTGCCTATTAATGATCATGGTCTACCTCAAGGTTAAATCCATTTATGAGCAAGAATCGATGAAGGTTGTGTTGGCAATTAAAAAATGGCAGCACTATTTGGTGGGATGAAAGTTTTACGTACGTGTGGGTCAAAAGGCTCAAAAGTTTCTCCTAGAACAGCAGGTAATTTCAGGGGATTATTAGAATTGGATCACCAAGCTATTGGACAACAATTTTGACAATACATACAAACCAGGCTTGGAACATAAGTTAGCTAATGCCTCGCCTGAGGGAGCAGGAGGTTTAATTCAGTTAAAATAGGCCACATCAAATGTGGAAAGAACAGTTGTACCTCAGACGGCCATATCTAAAACCAAAGTGAAAAAACTACAAGGTTAAGGAACAGTTAACAGAAAACTCAAACACCCATTATGTCTAATTCTCAACAGAAACGAACGAGTGGTAGAGTACAGGAAATTACTATCAGCAAACTCAGATGCCACAGCTAGTCCATCATCTGCGACCTTCAACAAGGCTCCAGCGAGTAGGCCAAAGGATGAGAAAACCGCAGCCCTTCGGTCAAATACTAGCTTGAAACATCCCTCAGTACTATCACCTATACATAAGAAATGTAAACAACAATTACTCAAAAGTGCCAATTAGTGAAACATTGCAATCCCGAACCCAGAAACAACAGAGTGCCGATGAAGTCTGAAATGAAACAAGTACCGGAAGATGAAGGCTGATAATCGTGGGGAAAGTGAGCGAGATGAGGTCCGCTGCAGCTCTAAATCAAAAATAGCAAAACGCTTTATGCAGCACATGGAACCGGAGTGTTGAAGAGGGAAAATCCCGAAAACAACTGAGGAAGGGCATCGAGTGGAGAACGTACCGTGTTTAGAATCTTCTTCCCGGAGAAGGGAGTGGGAAATTTGAGAAGAGAACCAGCAGCGGAAATGGACGCCATTGTTGAGCAGTGGAAGAAGGGTCTCAACAATAGAGCGGTCCGCGGGAAGATAACGGCCTCACATTTGTACTTGTACGAAACTACCCTCTTTACCTTTTATTTAGAAAAATTGGGCAAAATGACCCATTAGAAGTTTTTTTTTTTTTTTTTTACCTATTTTTTGAAAAAGTTTTCTTGACTCCTTAGAGATAAAAATGATGTAAGCATGATTGTATAATTACTCTTATACCCCTTACCACTAACCTATTAAATTAATTCACATTCTCCACTTAAAATTAATTTATCCAAAAATCATTAACAAAAAATTATTCACACAAAAAATTTTCCACCAAATTTGTTGGTTGTATAATTACTCTTATAACCCTTATTAAATTCCCACCCTCAATTTTAACCTCTAACCTATCAAATTAATTCACATTCTCCACCTAAAATTAATTTATCCAAAAACCATTAATAAAAAATTATTCTCACAAAAAATGATTTATTTACAACCCCACAAAAAGTTCTCTTCATCAAATTGTTTCTAGAACGAAATTCGTCGCCCAAAACTTGTATTTCACGAAACTGTAATTTTGTACAGTCCGTCATAAGAAGATATATATTCTCAATGGTTCACTAATTTCTGGAAAAATTGACAAAATTAAATGACATTTTTGGAGTTTGATTTATTACTCTTGGTGAATGAGAAATTTTAGACCAATCACAAGTTGCCCGTCATTTACTAAATTAATGACGAAATTCCAAATCATTAAATTTGGGCTCAATTAGGAGTTGACATATGTCTGAATTGAAGTTGAAGACAAATTTCGATGATGCCACGTGGTTTTATCATGATCGTTGAATCAGATAAGATTAATTTGACCCAATTTGATATTATTATTTAGGTCAAAGTCCAACTAAGTCCAAAAATAAGCTGAATTTGACCCAAATGTCAAATCAGGCCTAAATTCGATTAATTGGGCCCAAAGGTCAACCCCATGGACCAACCAAACCCAAGTCCAACTAATTGGACCCAAAGGCCAGACCCATGGATCAACCAAGCCTAAGCCCACCTGTGAACTCTATAAATAGATAAGCTCTCCTCATTTGGAGGGGTCAACAATTTTATACTCCAGAGAGCTTATAGGGAATTCTCTATAACTAGAAGACTCTTTGACTCTTGAAGCTGATCACACCTGAAGACTGAAGTCCTTTGAAGATACAAGCATTCTGAAGACTGAAGTCTTTTGAAGATGCAAGCATTCTGAAGACTGAAGTCCTTTGAAGATACAAACATTCTGAAGACTGAAATCCTTTGAAGATACAAGCATTTTCTACATTCAGAGAGTCCAGAGAGTTCATCAACAAGCAGAAGACTTCTAAGACTTCACTCCTAGAAGATAGAAGACCCTTGAAGACACAAAGAAGACTCTTCCAAGACTTCTACTTCAAGAACGTTCAGTGTTTTTCTTCTTCAAGTCAAGCACATTCACCCAACTGAGAGAGAATCAGAGGATCAAGTATTAGAGATCGAACCACATCGCATTAAATCAACTTCAATATCAACACCAACTCAAGTTCAACTCCACAAAACAAGTTTCTCCGGAAGCCTCGTGTGAACAAATTGGCACGCCCAATGGGACCATCTCTACCTCTCATCTCTCTCTCAGCATCCAAACAAGGCAAATGACACCTAAGAAGATGACATCCAAGGCTTCCTCCATAAATGACTCATACATGGGACCTGTCACTCGCAGCCGCTTAAGAGAAGTCATGCAGGAGCAAGAACAGAGCTCTCTCATTGCCCATAACATCTTGAGGTAAATGACGGAATCCCCACAAGGCAGGGTTGTCATCAAGGAAAACCCCCTGTTGACAACTCTATTTTTGCCTCCAGCAAGCCGAAAAGAGATTCACTGCCAGATGTGATCTCTGTCATGATGGCAGATGTGACGGCAGAAATGGAAAGGAAGATTAACTTTCTGATGAAAGTCATTGAGGAGCGAGACCATGAGATCGCTGCCCTGAGAGAACAAATGCAGTCTCGATAGGCTGCTGAATCCAGTCAAGCACCTATGGTCAAAGCAACTGACAAGGGGAAGACCGTACTGCAAGAAAATCAAGGGCGATAGTCAGACTCGGTGGCCTCTCTATCGGTCCAACAACTGCAAGACATGATCATGACCTCCATAAGAGCTTAATATGGAGTGTCGGCTTAAACTTCCTTCATGTATTCCAAGCCATACACCCTAGAGGATCGACAATATGAGAATGCCTGCAGGGTACCAACCCCCAAAGTTCCAACAATTCGATGGAAAGGGCAACCTAAAGCAACATATCGCCCATTTCGTAGAAACATGTGAGAATGTGGGAACAAGGGGAGATCTACTAGTCAAACAGTCGCCAGAACCCTCAAAGGAAATGCTTTTGACTGGTACACAGACTTAGAGCCTGAGGATTGATAGTTGGGAGTAACTTGAAAGAGAATTCTTGAATTGATTCTACAGCACTAGGCGCACCGTCAGCATGATGGAGTTGACAAACGCCAAACAACAGAAAGGGGAGCCAGTCGTCGACTATATCAACCGATGGAGAGCTTTGAGTCTGGATTGCAAAGATCGACTCACCGAATTATCTGCTGTAGAAATGTGCACACAGGGTATGCACTGGGGACTCCTCTACATCCTGCAGGGAATAAAGCCCCATACCTTTGAAGAATTGGCGACCCGTGCCCACGACATGGAGCTAAGTATCGCCAATAGAGGAACGAGGGACTTCCTAAGCCACGAACCGAAGAAAAACAAGAAGGAAGTGAAGGGCACCGAGAAAATTGTGAAAGGTGCCACAAAGGAATCAATGGTCGTTAATACGACCCCGTTGAAGTTCTCCTCGAAAGGGAAAGAGAAGAAGATAGAAAAGAAAGACGAAGGAGGCAAAAGACATCGCCTAACCTTGAAGGAATGACAGGAAAAAGTCTACCCGTTCCCCGACTCTGATGTTGCGAATATGCTTGAGTAACTATTAGAGAACCACCTTATCCAGCTACCAGAATGTAAACGATCGGAACAGGCCGACAAAGTGGATGATCCTAACTACTGCAAGTATCACAGGGTCGTTAGCCACCCAGTTGAAAAATGTTTCGTACTGAAGGAATTGATCCTCAAATTGGCTCGTGAGAGGAAAATAGAGCTGAATCTAAAGGAGATGGTCCAAACGAATCATGCTGCGGTGACAGTAGCTTCAAGTGTGGTGACACCAATCATATATTATGAAGAAAAGGATAGCTCGGTCCAGTTTGGGACCTTCGAACCTATGGTAGTGCAGTTTCAGTAGGAGGTCCAAGCTACAGATCCTCGAGAAGAACGCGCTGACGATGAGGATAATGAAGGCTGGATTCTTGTGGCGCGCCGTAAAAAGGAAGACTGAACTCTACCCAAAAAGAGCTACACTCTCATAGAAGCTACAAGAGAGGGAGCAAGACATAAAAAAGAAAGGGTAGAAAGAAGGCTTGGAGGCCCAAAGCTGTTGACGAGAGAGATGAGGATGTTTCTCATCCCAAACGATAGATTACGTTAGCAGATTTCCTCCCCAAGACCTTCTGCAATTGGGGTTCAGAGAAGACACTAGAGGTTGCTGCATGTCATGCTGTCAGTATCAAGGAGGACAAAGATACCGTTCCAGGCCCATTAAAGTTGACAGGAGAACCAAAGGGTTCGTCACCATTCAACATAGATGACCTACTTTCATTCCCACGAGAAGCTAAGACGACCCTCATTGAGGCACTGTTAGAATCCAATGCCTCTGGTGCATCGACCTCCGCAGCATGTGCTTATGTCTCGTGTTGCACATCCATAGGCTTCTCAGACGAAGATCTGCTATTGGGATCCAAATTGCATAATAGGCCTTTGTACGTCTCTAGATACATTCGAAAACAGAGAGTGGGTCGAATCCTCATCGATAACGGATCCGCTGTCAATATAATGCCTAAGACAACTATGAAACAGTTGGGCATACTCATGGAAGAGCTATCAAACAGCAAATTAGTAATTTAGGGTTTCAATCAAGGCAGCCAAAGGGCGATAGGCATGATACGCTTGGAGCTCCTCATTGGCGATCTGAAGGCCGATGCGCTATTTCATGTGATAGACTCAAAGACCACTTACAAGCTGCTATAAGGACGCCCTTGGATTCATGGGAATGGTGTGATTAAATCGACACTACATAAGTGTTTCAAGTTTTACTAAGATGGGATTAAGAAGGTTGAAGCGGATTCTAATCCGTTTTCTAAGGTCGAGTCTCACTTCGTAGATGCAAAGTTTTACCTAAAGAGTGAGAATTCTGGTGAGACTATGCTGGCAAAGAAAGCAGGTGGATCCCAATCAAGGTCGCCAATAGACACAGAGAAAAGGGCGGGTAGCAAGGTACAAATCTCAAACCCTAAAGAGAGTAGAATATCCCTCGGCGTTGGAGAAACACCCGTGGTGAGGGGTGAAAAAACCTTAAAACCTTCGATTCTGCGCTATGTCCCTTTGTCGAGACGAAAAAAGGGTGAGTCACCTTTTACGGAATGCTCAAAAGGTTTGCAGGTCGGAGACATAGAAATACTAAAGAAGAGTTTCATCACACCCCTCATGCCGATAACAAAGCAGGAAGTTCACAAGCCGGAGGCGGAAGTGACAGGGTTAAAGCTGCCCGAGAGGTGAACTAAAGACGGATTTGATCCCAAGGCTTACAAGCTGTTAGTGAAGGCGAGCTATGACTTTACAACTCACACTGAGTTCAAGAGTTTGAAGATTTATGAGCAACCCCGACTCTCGCCAACCCAAAAGAAGATTTCGCAAGAAGGACATGCTATACCCACACCGAGGGCGGGACTCAGATATGAGTCGTCAGAGCCAGTCCACATAATTAGAAAGGCGAAGGGGAAAGTGGCCAACAACAACATATCACTGCAGAAGAAGTCGATGATATAGGAGAAAAGGAGGGCAAAGATAAAAGAGCCTTAGCCTTTGACCGTATTAGACCGTCTGCCCCACGCGCCTTGGTCTTCGAGAGGTTAAGCATGACAGAAGCAGAAAGGGAAAGCCCACATACTATTACCAGAGTTATTCGACGTTCAGTTTTTCGAAGGTTAACTCTGCCAAATGAAGGAAATGAGGAAATCAGCTGTCAATCGCTGGTGGTAGAGTGACCGTCAGCCTTCGAGAGACTAGGCGCAGTTCCAACGGAGAACGAAGAAAACCCCGCACTCCTATTTTTGATCGCCTGAAGCACGAGAGGGTTGAAGATCCCCTCGACCAATATGTCCCTAATAAGACAAAGGAGAAGGGAAAAGCCTGCGCTGACGCCCCCGAAATAACCATAAGAAAAAGGGGGTTGATACCCCGAGCATCCATCTGGCGACGAATTGACCTTAAAAATGTTGAAGCGTCATTGGATCAGAAGCCATCAAGAAAGGCAAGAAGTGATGGAGAAATTCGTAGTACCGTCCCCTCATGCATAAAGAGAAAGACCTTCGTTACTCTAAACACAAGTGAGGGCACGCTCAAAGTAAAGAGGCACGACATCGTTTTCACCAATCCTCAAAATGGAAATTTAGAGCAGGAGGAAGACAAAACTTCGTGCCACCACATCACAATCACCAAAGAATCCAAAGAGGGTATGACCGAAGAGGAAGTGGAGGACGCTCCGCAAGGTCTAGAGGATGGTGGTCAATCCACAGTGGACGAGCTAAAAGAGGTGAATCTGGGCACTGAAGAAGAACCGCGTCCGACTTTCATCAGCGCTTCCCTCTCGGAAGAGGAAGAGGATGAGTACATGAGTCTGCTCACTGAATACAGGGATGTTTTCGTCTGGTAATACAAAGAGATGTTGGGACTAGATCCAAAAGTAGCAGTCCATCATCTCGTGATCAAACAGAGGTGTTGACCCATTAAGCAGGCTCAACGATGCTTTCGGCCAGAACTTATCCCCCAGATTAAGTTAAATATCCAACATGGATAGCCAACATTGTCCCGGTTAGAAAAAAGAATGGACAGCTTCGTGTTTGCGTAGACTTTCGCGACCTAAATAGCGCATGCCCGAAAGACGATTTTCCATTGCCCGATCCACAGAGATCATGGTTGATGCGACAACAGGACATGAGGCCTTATCCTTCATGGATGGATCTTCCGGGTATAACCAGATACGAATGGCCCTCGCAAATAAGGAAATGATGGCATTTTGAACCCCATAAGGGATATATTGTTACAAGGTAATGCCCTTTGGGTTGAATAACGCCAACGCTACTTATCAACATGCCATACAGAAGGTGTTTGATGATATGTTGCACAAACACGTGGAGTGCTATGTGGATGACCTTGTGGTCAAGACCAAGCGACGACATGACCATTTGAAAGATCTAAGAATCGTGTTTGATCGCCTGCGAAAGTACCAGTTAAAGATGAACCCCCTCAAATGTGTGTTCGGTGTAACTTCAGGAAAGTTTATGGGCTTCGTTGTGAGACATCGGGGGATAGAGATAGACCAATCCAAGATCGATGCAATCCAGAAGATGCCAAGGCCAAGGAATCTACATGAGTTGAGAAGTTTGCAGGGACGTATGGCCTACATCCAGAGATTTATTTCTAACCTGGCAGGGGGGTGTCAACCCTTTCAAAGGCTGATGAGAAAGGGGGAGAAATTCGAATGGGATGAGGCCTGCCAGAATGCTTTCGATAGCATAAAGAGGTACCTAATTAGCCCTTCTATCTTAGAAGCCCCAGTAGCGGGTAAACTGTTGATACTGTACATTGCAGCATAAGAGAGATCACTAGGGGTACTATTGGCACAAGAAAGAGAAAAGGGAAAAGAACGCGCTCTCTATTACTTAAGTAGGACCCTGAATGGAGCTGAGAGCAATTATTCTCCTATAGAGAAGACGTGTCTTGCGCTCTTCTTCGCCATAGATAAGTCGAGGCACTACATGTAGGCCTTCATAATCCACTTAATTGCGAAAGCCAATCCCATCAAGTATGTCTTGTCCAGGCTGATCATCTCGGGACTTTTAGCCAAGTGGGCAATCATGCTTCAACAGTACGACATTGTTTATGTACCGCAAAAGGGTAGTTAAAGGGCAAGCATTGGCTGACTTCCTGGCAGATCACCCAGTTCCATCGGATTGGGAGTTAAGTGAAGACTTGCTCGATGACGAAGTTCTCTTCACAGAAACCTCAAAGCCGTGGGTCATGTTCTTTGACCTGTCTCTTATACACATCTAGATGTGTATAAGAGACAGGCATATGGGGAAACGAATGCGATATCAGTCTACCTAACCGACGAGGAAGACTGGCGGCAGCCCATCATAAATTACCTTGAGCATGGAAGGCTCCCGGATGACCCCCGTCGTAAAATCGAGGTTCGCAGGAGGGCCGCGCATTTCATTTACTACAAAGGGGTCCTATATCGTTGATCCTTTGAAGGACTTTTCCTTCGATGCCTCAGTAAAGAATAGTCAGTGAAGGCTTTGGAGGAAGCACACTCAGACGTATGCGGCGCGCATCAAACTGGACCAAAGCTACAATTCCAGCTGAAAAGAATGGGTTACTATTGGCCGGGAATGATCCAGGACTCAATGGATTATGCAAAGAAATGTGAAGCCTGTCAATATCTGTCTCTTATACACATCTAGATGTGTATAAGAGACAGAACGAATGCGATATCAGTCTATCTAACCGACGAGGAAGACTGGCGGCAACCCATCATAAATTACCTTGAGCATGAAATGCTCCCAGATGACCCCCATCGTAAAATCGAGGTTCGCAGGAGAGCCGCACATTTCATTTACTACAAAGGGGTCCTATATCGTTGATCCTTTGAAGGACTTTTCCTTCGATGCCTCAGTAAAGAATAGTCAGTGAAGGCTTTGGAGGAAGCACACTCAGACGTATGCGGCGCGCATCAAACTGGACCAAAGCTACAATTCCAGCTGAAAAGAATGGGTTACTATTGGCCGGGAATGATCCAAGACTCAATGGATTATGCAAAAAAATGTGAAGCCTATCAATATCACGCGAATTTCATTCATCAACCGCCCGAACCTCTACATCCGACTATAGCCTCTTGGCCTTTTGAAGCATGGGGGCTTATTCTGGTCAGCCCTATAACACCTAAGTCTTCAACAGGGCGCTTCTACATCCTCGCAGCCACTGACTACTTCTCAAGATGGGCTAAGGCTGTCGCGCTAAGGGAAGCTAAGAAAGAAAACGTGGTGGATTTTATTCGCACTCATATCATTCATCGGTATGGTATTCCCCATCGGATCGTGACGGATAACGGAAGACAATTTTCCAACAGTTTGATGGACAAGTTGTGTGAAAAATTCAAATTCAAGCAGTACAAGTCATCCATGTATAACGTCGCTGCAAATGGGTTGGCTGAGGCATTTAACAAGACATTGTGCAACCTACTGATGAAAATTGTTTCCAAGTCGAAGAGAGATTGGCAGGAGAAGATCGATGAAGAGTTGTGGGCTTATCGCACCACTCACCGTACCCCTACAGGAGTCACCCCGTACTCTCTCGTTTATGGGGTAGAAGCTGTCATTCCTTTGGAAAGAGAAATTCCATCACTAAGAATGGCGGTGCAAGAAGGGCTCACTATAAAGGACAATGCCAAACTGCGGCTCCAAGAGTTGGAAGCACTGGATGAAAAATAATTAGAAGCTTAACAAGCCTTGGAATGTTACCAGGCGCGAATGTCTAAAGCCTTCGATAAGCATGTAAAACCTTGGTCCTTTCAAGTCGGTGATCTAGTGCTCGCCGTAAGGGGACAAATTATCACGACAAGACACACGGGGAATAAGTTTACACCTAAATGGGATGGGCCCTACGTCGTCAAAGAAGTCTATACAAATGGAGTGTACAAGATAGTTGATCAAGATGGGCTAAGAATTGGCCCAATCAACGGCAAGTTTCTCAAGAAGTTTTACGCTTAAAAAATGCGAAAAAAAAAACTGTACGAACTACATTACGACTTAATCCCTGTCATTATAAAGAGTATGTAGGCAACTTAAAGAGATTTAAGTTCAGTCGCGCATAAAAAAAAATTCTTTTTGAACTACATTATGACTTGATCCCTATCATTAAGAAGGGTATGTAGGCAGCTTGAAAGAAACTTCAAGTTCAGTCCAGTTAAAAAAAAAAAAAAAAAAAAACTTGAACTACGTCATGATTTGATCCCTTTCTTTAAAGGTACGAAAGAAACTTAAAGAAATTTAAGTCTAGTCCATCAGAAGAGGTACGAAAACCACGGAAATATGATACTACAAGATTGATGTTGATCATCCCCATTAAAGAATGACACTCCAGATTGAAGATGTTAATCCATATTGGGGGCAACATAACGGATTGAAGAAGTTCATCCCTTGTAAGGAACTAGCACAGTAAATAAAAGGGACACGTTTGGAATGCATTTTGCTTCCTCTTCGAAATCAAACTCGGATGCTCTTCCATCTTCAAGTTCAGAGGTTTCATCAATGCTTCATCTTCATGCTCAAGTCTGGAGGCTTTTCAATGGCATCTTCATGCTCAAAGTCGCGAAGTCGAGCTCAATGTGAAGATTCATCGATGCTTCGTCAAACTCAAGTGCGGAG
>NC_052349.1:93166153-93216639 GCF_009727055.1 Benincasa hispida | reverse complement strand
CACCCTCGCACTGGGCCGCGTAGTCATCTTTACATTTGCAGTGTGAGGCGTCTTTTGATTTTTTCTCTGTGGGTTTCTCCCAATCCCGTAGACTTCGGTTTCTTTGTTTGTCTTTATTTCCTTTTTCACTGTTCTTTCCCCTCCCCCTTGTTCAATGTCCTGTCTCTTTAATATATAATGGGGGCGGCTTTGTGGGGTGCTAAGGTTGTCTTGGGCATGCTGTTACGGTATGTTCGCCCCTGGGGATGTTTACTCTCCTCCTATTCTTTAGTCTTGTACTTCTTAGCGTTCTTTGCTTATGTCTTTTATGGCGCTGCCTTTTGCTCCTTTTGCTCATGCAGTCCGTGTGGAGCTTGTTAGATGCCTTTTCGGCCACCCCCTCGTCCATCTCGACTAGTATCGTATTCTTTGCTTCCCGCTTTCTTGCCTTGCCCGTCTTCACCTGATTTCTTCTTGATGCTTTTACATGTTTATTTCTATCTCACTGATCTCTGGCCATTCTCTCGCCACTGCGTGACCGGTCCTACCTCCCTCTGCTGTTCACTCTTGCGACTTTCGTTTTTCCCCCTCCCTTGCTCGTCGGATCGGCAAGTGCTCCTCGACATCCTGTATTGACCGTTTAGAATTGTGACCATGGTCTCGACGCTTCGTTGTCCTTGGCTCGTCACGCTTGCCCTCTTCTGCCCACGCCGCCATTGTCCAGTCGTGTTTGGCGCGCTTCTTGAGAATGACGCGCCTTTTTTGCTCCGCGTATCGATGCAATGAGATCTCTTCCCACCCCTTGCTGATCAGCAGCCAGGGTTGACAAGCATTCACGGCACGGCCTGTCTGCTAAGCTGGCTCCACTCCCAGCTGCCATTGCGGTTTACTTCTTGGCCTCCAATCATGCCTAGTCGTTCCTGCCAGTGGGGATAACTCTTCAGCTTGTCGCCATAGCGGCAGTGTGTCCAGCGCATTGCTCGTTCCCACGTCCCTGCTCCGTTTGTTCATGGCCTTGGCCGCTTTAGCCCCCCTGCTGCCCTTTGAGTGGCGGTGGATCCCCGTTGCTTTGCCCCCTGTGGGCGCTCGGCCCCCCACCCCCCTGCACTCATGTGTTCCCGCGTTAGAATCTCGGGGCCTTCCCCCGTTCTCCCGGGGGGGGGACCATGTGATCCCCACCATTGAGCCTCTTTAATCTTTCACCTTGGCCCATATTTCCCCGCGTGGCACCTGCCGCGGCCCAGGGCCTTGGCCTCTTTTCACTTTGATGCTGCCGGTTCATGGTGGCGGTTCCAACCCTGCCATTCAAGCATGGTCTCTTCACCATCTCTGGGCGCTTCTCCAGAACCAGCCTCCAGGCCAATTTCCGCGAATGTCGAGTTTATCCGCCGGCTAATGGCACTTACCCATTCCCGCTAATCACGGGAGTCCGTGCCACGAGTTTTTGCTGTTGTTTAGCCTCAGGCCCTGCCGGAACGGCTCAACACCCGAGTTTTGCTTTGTCAGAGGCATTCCGCCATGGGCGCGCCCTCATTTCACTGCCAAGTTCGGCTCTTGCTTTCCCCTCGCCGCAGCCGCTACGATTCCTTGACTCTCGTGGTCGCTAGGTCTCCAATGGTACACAATCCATCCCAAGGGCTCAGGTTCCCCGCCTAATCCCACCACGCTTCGGGCGCCAGCAGCCTCCACGGGGTCCTCATCCGCACACCACCATCTACGGTTCTCCTCTGCTTTTTGCTGCCAGGGCCTCCAAATCGACAGTCGCCGCGTGTCCACCCACAAGTTTGACCCTGAATAGCCTTCCGCCTTCTAACCTGTTGTAAATGACGGCGACTGCGTTGAGGAGATCGGGACTCCTATGGAAGCGTTTTTACTTTGTCAGCGGTCCAGAGCCTTCTGTCATAGTATGACCCGCTTTGGGGATTTTGTTCTTGTCGTCTTTAATGTTCGTCCTTGTGGATCTATAGTCTTGTTTTGTAATAATTTTTTTTATAATGTATTATGGACATTTTAGTTATTGCTTTTCATTCCGACTGGTTATATGAATTTGGCAGTATGCGGGACTCTGGATCATGTTCGTATATATGGTCTGCAAGTATATGGATAGAGAGTGTTAATCCCTGTGAATGCAGATAGACACTTTTGGTGTTACCGAGTTGTGTTAAAACGTTGGATTATTTGTTGTGGAGAATGTGAAGTGGTCTCTTATAGAGTTTATAATGCCTTACAGATGAATTTGGTTTATTATATTAACTTCTTTGAGCTATTTCTTATTGGTGTTGTGATTTATCTTATCCTGAGTGAGTTGTGAATTTATCTATGAGGAATTAATTAATTTGTATGGGTGAGAATGAGGTTTTGCTGGATTATAATCTTTTTAGGATTTGGTTGGGGTAGTTGGACTAACTAGTGGATCTATTCGTCAGTTAGGGATAGATGTTGTTACTTAGCTGATTTCGTATTGATATGAGGCCTTCTAATTGGCCTCTGAGAAGGCGGTTGTTTAATATTGGGTTGTTTGGGGTGGAATTACGTTTGTCTTAAGTGTGGGTGAGCCTTAAAGGTGTTAGGTGTTGTGGCTGTCTGTTGTCAGTGATTATTATATTGTTCTAAACCCCCGTTTTATTATAATTCTGACCAAAGCCTAAGTTTTTTGGTTCCTGGCAATTCATGCCGCTCCTAGATCGGCGACAAGAGCAACCCCCAGCAGTGAAACTTCTATGTATGTTTTGTGATTGCGTTTTATATCCTGTGGACTGGGAATAATATTAAAGTTTGTAAAAGTTCCTGCAGTTGTGGGTTAGTTTTCTGGGAATGAATTCATTTTTTGAATTAGTTAGTTTAGGTTTTTCATTTTCATATCATGGCTCTAATCCTGTTAGGTTTGAGGTCTTGTGTAGTTTGGAATTTTCAATACTATCTTTGGAGAAACAAACCCCATTATCTGTACTTTTAATTACTAGGGGGGTATTGGAAGGCCTCTAAATTTGAAGATAGACAAAGCATCAAGAACTTCACGTTTGAAGTTTGACACCCAGCATCGACAAATCCTCCGCACTTTGAGTTGATGCAAGATTGATGAATCCTATACACTTGTAGCTTAAAGAATCGGTTGAAATCCTCTGGCATTTGAGCTTGAAGCATCTGTAAACTCCTCCGCCGGGATCCTCCCTAGGGTGAAAGCATGGGAGAGTTGTAAGCCTTGCAGGGCCCCTCCCATGACGATCAGGATATGAGAACGGTGCTACAAGCTAGACCTTATCGGGATCCTCCCTAGGGTGAAAGCATGTGAGAGTTGTAAGCCTTGCAGAGCCCCTCCCATGACAATCAGGATATGCGAACGGTGCTACAAGCTAGACCTTATCGGGATCCTCCCTAGGGTGAAAGCATGTGAGAGTTGTAAGCCTTGCAGAGCCCCTCCCATGACAATCGGGAAGCATAAACAGACACACAATAGATAGACCATACCAAGGTCATCCTACAAAAGACGCGGTTTTACTCACTTAAGTTGCGCTTTAGCTCCTACAAAAGAGTAAGGGGGACAAATTAGTAAACCTATACAAAAAAAAAAGGCAAGTAAAAAAAAAAGAAGAAAAAGAAAAAAAAAAGAAAGAAAAAAAGAAAAAAAGAAGGGAAAAAAAGAAAAAAATACGAAATTTTCTTTTAAAAAAAATGAAAGAAGAAAAGGAAAAGGAGAGAAAAGAAATATTAGAAGAAGAGGGATGAAGATAATTGAGGAGTTTGGGGTCCTATTTATAGAGGTTCCCTAGGTTCCATAACAAATTAGGAAATCCAAATCAAATAAAAGATTTGATTTAAAATATTAGATTTTTTATTAGATTTCCTAATTTGATTCTATCCTAATTTCAAATTAAATTATACAAATTTCCTATTTAATTTAATCTTATTAGATTTTGTCCTCAAATTTATCTTCAACTAAGATTTGGACATATTCCAAATTTTATTCAAAGTCAAATTTAAATTGTGGATAAAATCATAAATTAAAATCTGACCATATTCTAAATTTTATTCAAAATCAAAATTGTTCAACATTGACATTAAATTGCAAATAAAATCTCAAATTAAAATTTGGGCATATTCCAAATTTTATCCCAAATCTAAATTATGAGACTTTAATTCTCAAGACAAATTATTAAGGATAAAATCTCAAATTAAAATTTGGGCATATTCCAAATTTTATCCCAAATCTAAATTATGAGATTTTTATGCTCAAGCCAAATTATTAAGGATAAAATCTCAAATTAAAATTTAGGCATATTCCAAATTTTATCCCACCTAAATCACCAAATCATACTTTTATCCCAAATTATTAAATCAAATTAAATTTTGGGCATATTCCAAATTTCATCCCAAATCCAGATCATCAGACTTTTATCCTCAAACCAAATTATTAAGGATAAAATCTTAAATTAAAATTTGGGCATATTCCAAATTTTATCTCAAATCTAAATCACTAAATAACCAGACTTATACCAAATTATTAAGGATAAAATCTCAAATTAAAATTTGGGCATCTTCCAAATTTTATATCAAATTCATCTAAATTTTGGTTCTAAATCAAGTTGTGGAAAAAATCTAAAATTCATCCCAAATTAAAATTTGACCATATTTCAAATTCAAGTATTCTATTGAACGGATAAGAAAAAAAAATCATCTTTTATTCAAATTTGGGCATATCCAAATTTTATCTTAAATCTAAATCAAATTAAATTGGGACAAAGCTCAAAATTTTTCGTAAATATGGCGATATTCCAAATTTTATCCCAAATTCAAGTTAAACTTATGTACTTAATTCATAGTTTGACTGACACATCAATTGAGGTCAAATTCAAGAACAAATATATTTGAATTTTGATTCCAACTTTATATTTTTCGAGATTCATCCACTCATGTATGTGCATAAATCTCGAAAGGGGAATGAGAAATTTTAGACCAATCACAAGTTGCCACGTCATTTACTAAATTAATGACGAAATTCCAAATCATTCAATTTGGGCTCAATTAGGAGTTGACATATGTCCTGAATTGAAGTTGAAGACAGATTTCGATGACGCCACGTGGTTTTATCATGACCGTTGAATCAGATAAGATTAATTTGACCCAATTTGATATTATTATTTGGGTCAAAGTCCAACTAAGTCAAAAAATAGGCCGAATTTGATCCAAATGTCAAATCAGGCCTAAATTCGATTAATTGGAAAGACCAACCCCATGGACCAACCAAGCCCAAGTCCAACTAATTGGGCCCAAAGGTCAGGCCCATGGATCAACCAAGCCCAAGCCCACCTGTGAACTCTATAAATAGATAAGCTCTCCTCATTTGGAGGGGTTAACAATTTTATACTCCAGAGAGCTTATAGGAATTCTCTATAACCAGAAGACTTCTTGACTCCTGAAGCTGATCACATCTGAAGACTGAAGTCATTTGAAGATACAAGTATTCTGAAGACTGAAGTCCTTTGAAGATGTAAGCATTCTGAAGACTGAAGTCATTTGAAGATACAAGCATTTTCTACATTCAGAGAGTCTAGAGAGTTCTTCAACAAGCAGAAGACTTCCAAGACTCCACTCCTAGAAGACAGAAGACTCTTGAAGACACAAAGAAGACTCTTCCAAGACTTTTACTTCAAGAACGTCCAGTGTTTTTCTTCTTCAAGTCAAGCACATTCACCCAACTGAGAGAGAATCAGAGGATCAAGTATTAGAGATCGAACCACATCGCATCAAATCAACTTCAATATCAACACCAACTCAAGTTCAACTCCACGAAACAAGTTTCTTCGGAAGCCTTGTGTGAACAACTCTGTTGATTGTTTTTTTTAATAATGCCTTGCATTTGATATTTATTTATAAATTTATTAAAAAATATTAAAAAAATAGTAAATGTTTTTAAGATACCTGGCCAGGCTTCACCGGGTATTCACCGGGTAGGAAGCAAATGAATTCAAATTACCCAATCGAGCTTCATCGGGAACAAAATAAATTTGATACCCGATCGGGCTTCACCGGGTATGGAATGAAATGATTGACCCCTCACCGGGTGACCCGACCGGGCTTCATCGGGTCTTTCTCGGGTCCGGGCCCGGTAGAGTCAACCCTAACCCAACCGGACGCACAAAAAACAGAATCAATATATATTTTTTTGTTTTAGTTTTTTTTTTATTTTTCCTTTTCTTTTTTTTTTTTAATTTTGATTTTTCTTTAACTACATTATATTAATACATTTTTTATATAAATTGTAGGAAAATGCCTTGTGTTTGGATTTGTTTCAGTGGCGTTTGGAATGAAAGGGAAAAGGATTATGATGGAGGAGAGTTGCGGGGGTTTGATATTGAGTTGGGCACGACCTATAATGAATTCCTGACTAAAGTTTATAGGATAAGTGGTATAATGTCATATGAGTATAATCTTGTTATAAGAGTATACTTCAATTGAGATCCAAAGCCACTGCATTTGTAATTCGGAATGATGAAGATCTACACACATTCCTTACACGGGAAGAGGTCTCAGTAATACCTCCTTACGTATCCACGCTTCCAAAGTGTTCAAAAAATCAAGGATTTCACCCAAAAATTTCATATGTCCGACGAACTAAAGAAATTCCTTCAACATTTAGGGTATTACATTGGAAGATGGAGTCAAATAGTCCATTTTCATATTTTAACCCATCACTTACTTCGTCGCTTAGTAATTTGGCGACTCATAACTTAGGGGATAGTGTAGACCAAGGTTGATATTTCAATAATTGGTCTTGAAGGGAGAAAATGATGGAGACCAAGGTCAATATTTCAATGATGGAGAGAAACCCAAGATTAATACCCACCATACACCTCATGCAGAAGAACAAACAATCGAAGACTACAGAGGTTCGTCACATGCAACGGGTCGTGATTTGTCACATCCTTCTAGTAGCACAATCACCATGCCAGGTCAGTCTTATTCTTCTGAAGATGTAAAAGTTTGTGACATATTTATATCTAAGAAGGATTTAAAGATGCGGTTATCTATGTTAACAATTAGAGATAACTTTCAGTTTAGAGTGAAGAAGTCGACCATAACATTATACAAAGTTATATGCTTAGTTGAAGAATGCAAATGGAGACTTTGAGTCGTTAAATTGAAAAATTGTGAAATATTTAAGATCTCTAAGTATGACAATGTCCACACATATAGAAATGAAATATTGACTAACGATCATAGACAAGCTTCTAGTTGGGTTCTCGGACATTTAATTTTGTCGAAGTTTGAAGATGTTAGTCGTTCATATAGACCGAAGGACATTGTGAAGGATAAAAAACAAGAGTATGGTGTGAGTTTAAGTTATGACAAGGCATGAAGGGCAAAGGAAGAAGTGTTAGTTCTTGTTTGGGGGTCATCAGAAGAATCATACAAGAAGTTACCTAAATTTGGTGAAACCTTACAAATTAAAAATCCTGGTTCAACATTTTAATATGATCTGCAGGAAGATATTTCAAGCACGTCTTTATGACTCTTGGTGCTTTCATTAGGGGGTTTATGAACTGCAATCACCCTGTTTTAATTGTAGATGGAACACATTCAAGGGGTAAATACAGTGGTAAACTCCTGCTTGCGGCTGAGGTCTATGGAAATAATCAAATATACCCAGTCGCGTTCGGTATATCTAGTGGAGAAACTGATGNACATTTAAGGGGTAAATACAGTGGTAAACTCCTGCTTGCGACTGGGGTCGATGGAAATAATCAAATATACCCAGTCGCGTTCGGTATATCTAGTGGAGAAACTGATGAATCTTGGGTGTGGTTCCTTCAACAATTAAGATGTGCAACCGGACAAGTTCATGATTTGGTTATTGTATCAGATAGACACCTTAGCTAAAAAAAGTCAATTATCACGGTCTTCCCAGAAGCATTTCATGGTATCTGCATCCATCACTTGAAAGCTAATTTATTAGTTAATTTTAAGAATAAAGATATTTTGGATATTTTTGACAAAGCAACCATGGCAAGTTGTGAGTTTGTGTTCAACTACCATTGGAGTCAATTTGCAGGGTATCTAGGTGCACGGAAATAACTAGAAGATATTGGTCTTGAACGGTGGGCTAGGGTGTACCAATGTAATAGAAGGTACAATCAAATGACAAAAAATCTCGCCGAGTGCATAAACAGAGTGTTAAAAGATGCACGACAGTTACCAATCACTTCATTTCTAGACCATATTAGAGGTTAGTTACAAGACTTGTATTACAAACATTGAACAGATGCATCAAATAATACGTCAAGACTATCAGACTATGCGATGGCAATAATTCGTGACGCGACAAACAAAGCGAGCAAACATGAAGTTAGGCCAATTGACCAACATGAGTTTGAGGTGATAGATGGAGGTTTGGGAGGCCGTGTAAATATTCATGCAAGAACATGCACTTGTCGCAAGTTTGATTATTATGAAATCTCTTGTTCACACGCCATTGCTGCATGCAGGGTTCGGAATATTGATTCTACCTCTTTTTGTTCATGGGTATACTCTATTGATGCAATGCTGGCTGCGTATGCTGAACCTATACGACCACTTGGACACTTTTTGGAGTGGAAACAATCATTGGCCTTCGTCGATGTTGAAACATTGCCTCCAAAAAGAGTTCCAAGAGTAGGTCGCCCACAAACAATAAGATTTCATTCTATAGGTGAATTTCATCAAGTCCACAGGTATTTAGATGTGGGCAACGGGGTCACAACAAAACGATATGCAATCAACCTTTGTTGTTTTGTTGTTTTTTTGTGTAGGATAGTATCAGCAACAATGGAAGTACAAGGATCATCTAAGCACTCAAATTCACTAATTTTTGCAAAGTATAAAGCATGCTCTTGTAGAAAACAAGTGAGTTTCAAGACATAGCTCTTATAGAACTTTTTTAAAGCTTCTTCTCCAAATCTTATTGCAGACCACCTCAAGATATTCCCCACTATTCTCTTGGTGCTCTAGATTGAGTTGTGAGACTCAAAACAAACTTGAATCAAGGGATGAAGAAGAAATGTCCACTGCAGAAATCTAGTTGAAGAACTCTTTCTTCAAACCGAATTTTCTCTCAAATTATCTATAGATTGCATGCCTGATTTTCACTCGAATCTCTTCATTATATTGTAGACCAACATGCAAAGGAGAGACTTGCATGAGTTGTAGCTCATGCTTGGAGAAGACAAGGCAAAGAGAATGCATTTTGTGTGAGCACCTTAAGTGATGGATAATGGAAATCTTCTTTTTCCATTTTGTGTGTTTTGTTTTTTTCTTTTTCTATTTTATCATAAAAAAAATTTAATTTTATAAAATCTATTTTAATTTTAAAAATGAAAAAATTTAATTAATTTCATAAATTAATTATTAAATAAAACTTAATTAATTTAATATCAAATATGAAATTAATTTTAACACATATCCATCTTTATATATTTACATCATATTTAAATATATGAATTTTTCTATTCTGTTTAATTCTAAAATTAAACATGTAATTATATCTCATATAATTACTAATTTCTTTAATTCTAATTTAAACGTTTCAAATTAACTTATCACGTTATTCTAGAGCTAGTCCGTTACGAGCTAGTACAGGGACCTCGCGGACCTACAGATCATGGGCTCCAATGATATGAGATTAATTGGCTAAACTCATTAAGCCGAATTAATCCCTATTCGTTAACTAATGGGTTACTCCACTAAAGCTCATAGTTGCACTCCCCTCACTGTAGATAGATTATGTCCACATGATTTAACCATAATTAGTAAGTTGACCCTTCACAGGTTATTTGTAATAACGACTGGGTTAAAAATCTATTTTACCCCCGAGATTACGTCTTATTTCTCAAGTCCCTACCGATCCTCTAATGAATAACTGGTTTCTGATCCAATCACTAAACCAAACTCTCTCAGCCTAGTGAGAGGATGGGGCCCCTCATTCAAGACCTGGATTCAGTACTTGAGAGAACAACCTTTCTCTTATCCCTAAATCGGGTAAGCGTGAACTCAATCTTGCACCCTATGCCCCCAGTTATCTATCCAGTCTTACCCCTGAAATGGGAATCTTATTGAGTTGGCGCTGTTGAGCCAACCCTTATCTATGCAAATCTAAAGGCAATCCCGAATAAATAGGAGTTCATAGTTAGCTCAGGATTAAGATCGAGTTACCTAGGTCATCTAGGTGAAATAGTCAGTCTTATGCAGTAAACAACGTTATAAAGTAAGAGTGACTTATTTCTTGGTCCTGATCTTATGCAAACTTATTGAATAGGACACCCCCACTCCTCATGTCATAACATGTACGAATTAGGATCACATCGTATGTAGCACTTTACAGCTCTTTGTAATAATTACAGAGTAGGCCGCATCCAATGGTGTTACCAGAATAAGGTGCCCAATCTTATTCATGTATTGTAGATCATTTTGACTATTTACTTGAACCTGATCCACTCTTATGTCTCCACATAAAGTTCAAGTACTCATACAATAGTTGATTGGATTTAGACTTTCATACAATTTGTGAAATCAATAACAAGTATATTGATTATATAAAATGTTTATCATTTTACAAACTGTGAATTTTTAGGACATAAAACCCAACAATACTCCCACTTGGACTAAAAACTCAGTGGATCAATATATACAAATATATACAATGTTGAGTTTACATGGAGAGAATAAAATGTACAAATATAATAAACTAGGGCATTATAATACCTATAAATTCTCCCACTTGCCCTAGTGATACAAAACTCGTAGTCCTAGTCCTACTAGGTGACCCTTGAGCACTTTAGCTGAGAGGGCCTTCGTAAATGGATTAGCTAAGTTGTCTTTGGAATCAATCTGAGTGACGATAACGTCTCCTCTGTGTACAATCTCCCTGATGAGATGGTACTTCCATTCAATATGTTTTCCGCTTTTATGGCTTCGTGGATCCTTTGAATTTGCAACTGCTCTACTATTGTCACAATAAAGAGTGATAGGCAGGTGCATATTAGGAACTACTTCTAGATATGTCAGGAACTTTCTGAGCCATACTGCTTCTTTTGCTGCTTCACTTGTAGCTACATACTCAGCTTCCATTGTGGAGTCTGCAATACAACTCTGTTTGATGCTTCTCCACACAATCGCTCATTCGTTAAGAGTGAAAACTGACCTCGAAGTTGGTTTCCTTGAATCAATATCGGTTTGAAAGTCAGAATCAGTGTATCCAGTAAGGATCAGATCCTTAGAACCATACACAAGCATATAATCTCTCGTTCTTCGAAGATACTTGAGAATGTTTTTAATAGCAGTCCAATGGTCATGATCAAGATTGGACTGAAATCTGCTGACAATTCCTATGGCATAGTATATATCGGGATGAGTACACAACTTTGCATACATTAAACTCCCAACTGTAGATGCATATGGAATTCGATTCATCTTCTCAACTTCTTGAGGTGTCTTAGGACTATGTTCCTTAGACAAGTGAATTCCATGCCTAAAATGTAAAAATCCTTTCTTGGAATTTTGCATTTTATACCTAGGCAACATCTTGTCTATATAAGATGATTGAGATAAAGTTAATGTTCTGTTCTTGCGATTCCAAACTATTTGGATTCCAAGAACATACTGCTTCTCCCAAATCTTTCATTTGGAATTGTGAAGCCAATCATCTCTAATGTCAGCTAGATATTCTACCTCATCCCCAATGAGTAGAATATCATCAACATACAACACCAGAAAAGCGATAGTTTTGTTGACGATTTTCTTGTATACATATGGTTCGTCAACATTTTGTTCAAAGCCATAAGATTTTATCACAATGTCAAATCTCATATTCCAGGATCTAGAAGATTGTTTTAATCCATAAATGGATTGATTAAGCTTGCAAATCTTTTTCTCTTGACCCTGCTGTATGAACCCTTCTGGTTGAGACATATAGATACTCTCTTCAAAATAGCCATTCAGAAAAGCTGTCTTGACATCCATTTTTCATATTTCATAATCATAAAATGTGGCTATGGACAAGAGTATTCTAATAGACTTTATCATGGCAAGTGGAGAGAAGCTTTCTTCAAAACCTAACCTCTCTCTTTGCGTAAACCCTTTTTCCATAAGTCTAGCTTTGTAGGTCTATACCTTACTAGCTTGGACTCGTTTTCTCTTATAGATCCACTTACAATTGATGGGTTTTACCCCTTCAGGTTGATCTACAAGATCCTAGACAGAATCGAAATACATAGATTCCATTTCAAGGTTCATGGCTTTAATCCATTAGTCTTTGTCCACATCATTCATTGCTTGATTAAAACACAATGGATCCTCTAAACCATCATCTGGTATGATGACTTGAGTTTCAGTTAAACCCATGTATCGGTTAGGCTGTTGCATAACCGCCCACTACGATGAGGCATTCCCAACTCTTTAGAAGGATGTGGAGTATCAGTTTCATCAACAACTCTTGTTGATGGACCTGCTCTATCAACAATTCTTATTGAAGGACCTTCTTGATCAACAATGCTTGTTGATTCATTTGTCATTTCTTTGGACATTTCTTCTATTATTAGCTTACTGCGAGGTTGATGGTTCTTTATAGGAAGATTGCATTTGTCGATACAATTACTTTATCTTCCTGAGGATCATAAAAGAAACCACCTTTTGTTTCTTTTGGGTAGCCAACAAATAGGCATACTTTTGAACGGTGTTCCAGCTTTTTAGGATTTTGTACCAACACACGTGTTGGACAACCCCAAATCCTGAAGTGACGTAAATTTCCTTTACGTCCCATCCAGAGCTCATAAGGTGTTTTAGAAATGCTTTTCGAGGGAACTGTGTTCAAAATGTACACCGCAGTCCTAACTGCGTATCCCTAAAAAGAATTTGGTAATTGAGCGTAACTCATCATGGAGCGAACCATGTCCAACAAGGTTCTGTTTCTCCTTTCTGCCACACCGTTCTGCTGAGGTGTACCAGGGGCTGTGAGTTGAGACTGAATTTCATGTTCTATTAAATAGTTATGAAATTCTATGTCGATATACTCACCACCTCGATTCGATCGAAGTGTTTTAATCTTTTTACCTAATTGGTTTTCAACCTCAACCTTATACTCTTTGAACTTTTCAAAAGTTTCGGACTTTTGGCGCATTAGGTAAACATGCCCATACCTGGAATAATCATCTATAAAACTGATGAAATATTCATACCTTCCTCTCGCTCTAACATTTAGAGGCCCATAAAGGTCTGAGTGAATCAGCTATAGGGGTTCTTTGGCTCTAAGATTTTTTTCCAGAAAAAGATCTTTCTGTCATTTTACCCTCGAGACAGGACTCACAAGGTGGTAAAGAACTGTCTTCTAACTTATTTAAATGATCATTCTTAACCAATCTCTGAATCCTGTTAAGATTTATGTGACCAAGTCTCATGTGCCAAAGATAGGCATTAGGAGAAATCTTCCTCTTCTTATAAGTCCTAGCAGTTTTAAACATCTCTATATTCAAAACAGCTTTGACCTCAGTTGGTTTTAACATGTACAAGTTATTTTCTAATTTTGCATAGCAAATCTGTTTATTTCCCATTTTGATGAACACTTTACCATTTTCAGAATAAACTTTATAGTTTTGTTCTAGCAAACAAGAGACATAAATTAGATTCCTTTTCATAGAAGGAATATAATATACATTTTTCAAATAAATGTACTTATTTCCTATAAATAACTTCATATCTCCCACTACTTTGGTTGAAACAATCTCTCCGGTCCCTATCTTAAAGATTTTTTCACCTTCTATCAACTGTCTTCAGGAACTTGTTTCCTGTGAGATTGTACATACATGATTAGCGGCACCTGAATCAATTATCCAAATTTTATCGTTTTCCACTAAACATGCTTCAATAACAAGTAAATCATATTTATCTTGTTATTTGAATTCAGCATTCTCATCTACATAATTCATAATTTTAGATGAGTTGGGAGATAGAAGACAATCCTATGTTAAAACTCTTTTAGTGTAATCATCAACTAGTAATTTGTTTGTCGATTTGATTTTAATGTTATATAAGTCGGAAGTGAATATTCTATAATTCGACATGCTGATAAAATTCAAATAAATTCTAATTAGCAAATTGTAAGTAAATCTAAAATCAAGTTTTAGGAAAAAGTAATAATGTACCCATAACCATTATTTATTTACAATGATATTTTAATGAGTCAGAGTATGTGCTACTGTGGGGCAGTCAGATACTCCTTCACTAAAACAAACAATTTTGACCAAACACTATCTCCGGAATAACTCTTATTCCTATAGTTGTTTAGTTATCGTTTTCGGTCAAGATCTTTACTAACAACTTAGTAATTCTTGTGAGTGTGACCCACCATTTTCATATCTTATAGAATGGTATGAAATTGCCTCCAAAATAGAAGACAATATCCAAGACGAAACTATACGACCCTATTCATTTTACTGAAGCCTAGGTTGTTCCAAATCCCATGTTACAACCCTCCGTGGGGATAGTTGTCGCTAAACGACTAGCAAAGGGCCGCTTAAAGCTAACCAGCAGGCGCAACATAGGAATCTCACGGTTCATACTAATGGAGGAGACCGTAGGATATATTGACATATACCCTTCACCCACTTACTATGAACTACTGGTGATGTAAATTTAGCTATAAAAACTTGATGACTAAAATTATGTGGACGCAATGCACGATGCATGTCTTAAGTTATGAATTTATTATCATGCATCGGTGGTCATGCGTTGAACGAAAATATGCATTACTCTTATATGCGATGACCATGCGTTCCTGCCACAAGTTTTCTTGTGCTCGCGCCAAATATAACACGAACGCAAGTTTCTCGGGTGATCCAAGGTCGAACTCAGAGACTTGTGCTAAGTGTATGCGGTGATGTGTTTGTGGCGGATGAATAAAAGAATGATGGGGGTTATAAGCTATGAACCTGTCTCTTATACACATCTAGATGTGTATAAGAGACAGGGTTATAGCTATGAACTACTCCTACTCCTAACTAACAGACAAAGCAGTGGGAATATGAATGAGAGATAGAGACAGGAAAACTGTTGATGCGTAGTAAAATGCATGGAAAATAGATAAAATGTGAGGATGTCTTCATCGCAATCCTAAGCTTGACCGCAAGGGCAACCTTAGCCAACACAAGCTATGCAATCATGCTACATACACTTAAGCCTAATTCTAGGACTCATGTGATGTATATGCGACGGTGTCGAGAGGCCTTATTTCTAAGTCTCTATTCCTACTCATGTGCTCCCACGCATAAACAAGATGACCACATACCACCGTATCCTACCTCTGGATGCATGCAATATCCCATCTGTAGGGTGCATGCACTGTGTAATAGCAAACGAAGCTTATCTCTAAGTTTCCCATTCTTGCTTATGCGTTCCCATCCACTCTCTCTAGTCTTAGATTTGGTTTTTAGACTACTCTCCCAAGTATGCCTAAATGATGAATGATGTGCTCATAAGACAAGGTAATCGCATAAACTTGACTGACGTAAGATTATTCCTATCTCTAGTAAACACTTGCTTACATTGCTTAATGCGACCAACCGCTTACCCTTCTGGGTAGTTAGTTGTTGCTGACTTTACTCATAGACAAGCATTGCGTCTGCCTATAGACAGACGTTGCTACAGTTCACACTAAGCAAATAAGGTTTTCTCACTACACTCACGCAACGCACATCTCCTGGTGGTTTGCTACATGCTTCATATTCCTATGTCGCATGACTAAGTATGCGATACTCTAGCAATCTCACTAAGTGATGCAATGAAAGTTAAGGATGCTAAGTAAAGGAAGATGGAGATGGAATCGAAGGAACTATAGAAATGCATTGATCACAAAATGTATTAATTTCTTAAGCCAAAATGTAATACAATACAATATAAGAAAAGAAGAGAAAATGAAAGGACCAGTTGGAAGCAATGTCTCGCTTCCAGCAGATGTGTGTCAAGGCTGCCGGTGGTGCCATGGATGGGTGGTGGAGCAGACTCTCTCGAGCTCTAACTTCGGTGAAGGCTCCGGTCGTCACTCGAAATGGATGAAGGAGATGAAGAACTCTCAAGCTTTCTTCTCACGCGTTCGTCTAGATCACAAGGATCCACTCGAAGGTAGAAACTTGGATAAAATGAAATTCTACTCAGCGGCTTCAATTTATAGAGCTTAATCGCCGACAACATTAATGGACCTGCTCTGATTCTGACATTCGCGGTGTGATGGTTCTTTTCTGAATCTCTGCTACTAACGGCGTGGTAGGTGAAATGTCAACATCATTTTTTGATACTCCTGAGATATACGTTCATGTTACATTTCACTAACCTTGTGTTTCATCCTTCTATTATGGTTATCGTCATGTAGCCGTAATGTCCTTGTGATGATTGCATTCGCTCGATGACCACAACTTCTCAGCGATGATCGCATTCGCTTGATGATTGCACTTCTATGTGATGGACGCATGCGGTTGATGGCCGCAACATCCATGCGTCGAATGTATGCGTTCGCCTTTGCGATGGAGAAATTCTCTGCATGCGGTAGTCTTTGTGATAGCCCAGCTTCCGCGTATGCATTCGCTTCCTACGTTAGCTACAAAGATAGACAATTGAATGCATAATAATGCATAATAGTGGGTTAGCTGAGATTCTTAATGCCGAACGACGAAAACTCATTTCTCATGAATTTTTAACATATTCGTCGCATATTTCACTTAACAATCCTCATAATTCTAAATAAAAGGCCTAAGATGACGTGCATTTCTACCCGTCATCAACTACTTCCTCCGTTTTCCTTGATATTGACTCATACAAAACACTCTCTGTAGGGAGGCCACTTTTAGGGTGACACGAAGCGTCATATGAATCTCACGATGTAAACTATGTGGAGACGTGATAGTTGAAATCTATTTATCGTGTAATAGACTTATGTTTGAACAACTTCCTCTTATTTATCGAAATCTAGATTTAAGCTAAAAAATTACTTTCCGTAGGGAGGTCACTTCCAGAGTGACACGAAGTATCACTTAAATCTGGATTGTGAACTCTTAGAGACGTGAGAGCTATAAATAACGTATCGTATATATTATTAATCTCCCACTAAAGTTTTCTAATAACTTTATCATATAGAAGCTATTAAACTACCACTGAAGTGTTCTATTTTGGGTAGATTTATACTTAGGTTTTTTTTCGGCTAATAAAACAACCCTAAGTCTATGTGGTTTATCCAAGTATAACTCTTATAATTGGATTTTAACCTATGATGTCTAGGTGATAAACCATTTTATTACCTCATATCACTCATGTATGCTCATAAAATCGGTTACCAACACTCAATAATTTGGCCATAATCCCCAGGTAGGAGATGTTCCGTAAACTGTCAACTTAAGTACCCTCAACCTTAGACAGGATTATATACTGATGAGTTTGTAACCTAGGTTTTATAAGTTTTAACAATTAAAATAGGTGTTCAACCTACGTGAGCGTACGATTGTTGATTACGGATTTTAAATGTCTAACCCAATTTTATAATACTTTATAAAAATTTAGACATGCTAAACATCCATAACGTACATGAGACATTCAAATTTTAATATAACATTTATATTAAATACAAGAAACCCTAACATGCATACTATATATGATAACAATTATAACATACTTTCAATGCATGTAACATGCTTCCTATGGTGGGATTTTAAATCTAAATGGCATACTATATGCACATACAAGATTTATTTAATTATAACATACATCAAATGCATAAATAATTAAACATAGACTAATATGGTTTTAGTTTTGGCAAAAACAAGCAAACAGAAGCCTAACTATTACAAATCAACTTCAAAACCGTCTTTGAACTGCTTGAATCGCTCCAAACCGAACCCAAGCATCTTGAACTGGACTGGATGAGTTTGAACCAAACCGTCAAATTCTGAACCGGACCACCCAAAACCACTTTGAGGCTGAACTGGATTGAACCTTGAGAAAACCGGTCGAACCGGCTACTCTCGGTCCAACCTCAAAGTCTTGCAAAGGCAGATCGTGTAGCGCTGAAGGCTATCGTCTAGCTTCATCGCCTTGTGTTGTGAAAGGGCTACATGATCTCTTAGTGTTTGCCTCAACTAAATGATCATTTAGCTTTATCGCATAAAACTAGATGATTGCTTAGTGTCAGCCGAAGTTAAATGATCACTTAGCTCTATCGTATAGAACTAGACGATTGCTCAGCTCCATTGCTTAGTTATCGCTGAATTCTATTGTATAGAACTAAACAATCGTTTAACACCATCGTCTAGTGCTTCATGTCATTGTTTAGTATCCACCGTAGCTACACGATCGCTTAGCTCCATCATATAAAACATCATCGTGTCACTTAGCATTTCGTCTACACGATCGCTTAGCTCCACATCTAAATGATCGCTCAGTGCGATCGCGTAGCACTTCATCGCATCGTAGCTAAACAATCGTGTAGTACCATCGTATAGTAAATTCAACGTATCGTTTAGTTCCCACACAAAAACTAAACGATCGCTTAATGCTATCGTATAGCAAATTGAACGCATCGTTTAGCTCCTGCAGGTACACGATCGTCTAGCATTCAACATCACAACGACCAGTGCCCATTTCTATACGATCGTCTAGCTTTTCTTCTCATCATGTAGCATTTGAAGCTAGACGATCGCTTAGCAACTTAACTTTAACAACGATTTTGAGCAGAAGCTGGAAAAACTAGAATAGTAGCTCGACCTCCTTAACTTGTTTCTTCAATTACATCTTAATTTCGACTCTAATGACTCCAAACAAATTACAAACTCTTGCTAACACATAAAATCTCATAAAAAAAGAGTCAATTACAAATTTAAATGAGAAATTAAAGAGAATTAAAATGAGAAATTAAAGAGAATTAAAATGCCAAAACTCAGAAAACCATATCAGTGCATCAGTTTCATATTTCTCATATAAAACACCCACCAAACCAAAGTTAAACCGAATTGAATGCTTATATGATGCTCTGATATCAATTGTAGGATAGTATCAACAACAGCGGAAGTACAAGGATCATCTAAGCACTCAAATTCACTAATTTTGACAAAGTATAAAGCATGCTCTTGCAGAAAACAAGTGAGTTTCAAGACATACCTCTTGTAGAACTTCTTCAAAGCTCCTTCTCCAACTGCTATCTTCTTCAAATCTTGTTACAGACCACCTCAAGATCTTCCCCACTATTCTTTTGGTATTCTAGATTGAGTTGTGAAACTCAAAACAATCTTGAATCAAAGGATGAAGGAGAAATTCCCACTGTAGAAATCTAGTTGAAAAACTCTTTCTTCAAACCGAATTTTCTCTCAAATTATCTATAGATTGCATGCCTGATTTTCACTCCAATCTCTTCATTATATTGTAGATCAACATGCAAAAGAGAGGCTTGCATGAGTTGCAGCTCATGCTTGGAGAAGACAAGGCAAAGAGAATGCATTTTGTGTGAGCACCTTAAGTGATGGATAATGGAAAATCTTCTTTTTCCATTTTGTGTGTTTTGTTTTTTTCTTTTTCAATTTTATCATAAAATCAAATTTTAATTTTATAAAATCTATTTTGATTTTAAAAATGAAAAAATTTAATTAATTTCATAAATTAATTATTAAATAATACTTAATTAATTTAATATCAAATATGAAATTAATTTTAACACATATCCATCTTTATATATTTAAATCATATTTAAACATATAAATTCTCTTATTCCATTTAATTCTAAAATTAAACATGTAATTATATCTCATATAATTATTAATTCCCTTAATTCTAATTTAAATGTTTCAAATTAACTTATCACGCTATTCTAGAGCTAGTCCATGGACCTACAGATTATGGGCTCCAACGATTTGAGATTAATTGGCTAAACTCATTAGACCAAATTAATCCCCATTCTTTAACTAATGGGTCACTCTACTAAAGCTCATAGTTGCAATCCTCTTACTGTAGATATATTATGTCCACATGATTTAACCATAATCAGCAAGTCGACCCTTCAAGGGTTGTTCGTAATAACGGCTTGGTCAAAAATCTGTTTTACCTTCGAGATTACGTCTTATTCCTCAAGTCCCTACGGATCTTCTAATGAACAACTGGTTTGTGATCTAATTACTAAGCCAAACTCTCTCAGCTCAGTGAAAGGGTGGGGCCCCTCGTTCAAGACCTAGATTCAGTACTTGAGAGAACAACCTTTCTCCTATCCCTAAATTGGGTAGGCGTGAACTCCATCTTGCACCCTATGTCCCTAGCTATCTATCCGATCTTACCCCTGAAATTGGAGTCTTATTGAGCCTGTGCGTTGAGCCAACCCTCACCTATGCAAATCTAAGGGCAATCCTGAATTAATTACAAAAAAGTTTATAAAGTTCTAAAACAATGCTCAATTTGCAAAATCTGAATGGCATATTGTCTACGAAAATATTGCATTCTATCTTGTGTTAAGGTGTCCATTTTGGACCCTATTACATCATATTTGTTGGATTTTATGTCCTAAAACTCGTAGTTTATAAATTAATAAACATATTTTGTTTTATTTTTTGATAAAATTGTTATTGAAATTATAATCTTGAATCCAATAAACTAAGGTCCTAAGGCTATTTAATGTAGTTTGAACTTTATGTAGTGACATAAAGGTGGATCAAGTTCAAATATATAGCCAAAATGGTCTATAGTATATGAATAAGATTGGACGCTTTATTCTGGGGACACTATGGATGTGGTCCATTTTGTAGTTAGTTTAAACGATGTGATCCTAAATTGTTCATGTGAAGACATGAAAGTATGGGTATCCTATGTAAAGAGTTTACATAAGATTGAACCATGAAATAGTTACTTTTTACGTTCTAAATTCCGTTTTATGTATAAAACTGACTATTTCGTTAATTGATGACCTAAGTAACTTAATCTTAATCCTAAGCTAACTATGAACTCCTGTTCACTCGGAATTATCCTTAGATCTGCATAAGTGAGGGCAACTCATTATCGTTGGCCTAATAAGCCTCCCAATTCAGGGGTAAGATCAGGTGGATAGCTGGGAACATAGGGTGCAAGATGGAATTCACTACTACCCGTTATAGGGATAGTAGATAGGTTGACTGAATCTAGGTCTTGAATAAGGGGCCCCACCCTCTCCTTGGCCCGAGAGGGGTTCGGTTTATAGGTTGGACCTTAAACCAATTGTTCATTAGAGGATTAGTGGAACTTAAGGAACAAGATGTAGTCTTAGGGGTAAAACGGTTTTTATGACCCAGTCGAGATTATGAAAAACCTGTGAAAGATTAGCTTACTAATCATGGTTATATCAAATGGACACAAATATATCTATAGTGAGGGGAGTGCAACTATAGGACTATAGTGGAATGACCCCTTAGTTAACAATTGTTGATTATGTCCATCTAAAAGAGTTTTAGCCAACTAATCTCGGATCGTTGGAGCCCATGATCTATAGGTCCATTAGGTTCCCCTACTAGCTCATATGGAATAAACTTAGAACAGTATGATAGATTAATTCGAATTATTCGAATTAGGTGAAGAGAGAGAAACTGACAAGTATATGTGATATAGTGGTCGGTTTTTCAGTTTAGAGATACAACTTTAATATTTAAATGTGATTTAAATATCAAGAATATGAATACGTTCATATTCAAAAGCTTGAAAATAATGGAAATTGTCAAAGATATAAAAAGTCAAAGAGTTGACTTTTGACTTTACAAGTCAAACTTTGACCGACCTTATATTCAAATGTGGTTTGAATTTCGAGAAAATGAATGCGGATTCATGCTCGGGAGGTCAAAATTAGTCGACACGAAAAAAATCATAAAAAGTCAAAATGTTGACTTTTTGGTCAAAGTTTGACTTTGACAAAATGACTATTTTGCCCTTTTACTAAAGTTAGTGGGAAAATCCAAACTTTTGTTGGATAATTTCACTAACAAAATAGTGGGCTAGGTATTGGCTTATAGTGGAGACATTAAACACACTAAGATAGTGGATTCTAGGTGTTGGGTTTCTATGGATTTGTTTCATGCAATTGTTACATGGCTTTTTTCTATAAATTGGGCTTTCAATTTGAATGAAAAAGCTTTTGACATTTTGCCAATTTTAATTTCTAAAATTGGGTTGGAAAAATAAAAACCCAACCTAAAAGAAAAATCCATCTTTTATTTTCCATCTCTTTCTCTCTCTCGGTTTTCTTCATTCCTCGGATCCCACAACACAGTTCTGAGTCTAGAGGATAGTACGTCAACTCTAGTGGTGGTCCGGAAGAGTTTGGGTAGAGATTCAGCGAGGAAAAGCGTTTTTTGGGAGCTTCAAAGGTTGTATGCTTTCCATATTAATTTACTATTTTTTCTTCATTTGCATGCTTATTTCCTTTTAATTAAAAGCAATTAGAGTGTAATTAGATCCTTATTCTGCTGCGTATGTGTCGTGTTCCATCATGTAGTATCAGAGCATGCTTTAATTATAGTCAATTGGTTTTGGTGGGTGTTTTTTTTCCTTTGTATTCAAAGGTTGAATGAAATATGGACTAAAGTGGATTTATTATGATTTTGGCATTGTTTTTATTTAAATTTCTTGTGGAAATTTGTAATTGTTCACATGTTTATGAGCATTAATGTGTGAAAAAGGGTCTGTAAATTTGTTGGAGTCATTAGAGTTTAAACTAGGCCGTAATTGCTTGATTCCGAGAGAGAGGACAACAGCAAAATTGAAGGATTTTTGGCTCATAGACCCGAGAGAAGGCTCCCAAACCTGACTCGAGTAGTGATCCGACCCGGTTCGGAGAAGCCCCGCGTGCACCAGCTGTTGACGAAGTGCTTCGGCCTATTCCACGACCGACCCGATTTCTCCGTCCGAAGCAGCTGCGTGCGTCGCTCGCTCACGACCTGCGTGCCCGTCCGCCGACCCGATTCGCCGCTCGTGATTTTCATTCGACTGGACCCACCTGCGCTTCCATTGACTGCACCAGCGTGTGTTGACCAGTCGGTCCAGACGATCTGGACCGATCCGTTTGACCTAGTTGAGCCGGTTTGATCGGTTCAACTTGGTTTTTAGTGTTTTTAGGCCGGTTTGAGTTGTTTCTGTGCGGTTCTAGATGGTTCAAAGTGTTTGAAGCCATTTTCGGGAAGCTGGTTGCTGATTTCTATAATAAATTAGTTATTTATTTGTTTTTAATGCCAAAATCGGTCCACTTTAGTGTTGTTTACCTATTATGCATGTGATGTATAATGTTGTTTGATTTTGTGTGCATATAGTATGCCATATAGTTTTAAAACCCCACCATAGGAAAAGCATGTGACATGCATTTGTTATATGTTATAAGTGTTATAAAATATATACTATGCATGCTTAGTTTTAATATTAAGTGTTATATTAAAGCATCTTTGTTTGAAGGAAGAATGTTATAGATGAATGCTCTAGGGTTATAATTGTTATAAAATAACCTAGACTTCTAAAATCTATAATAAAGATAAGATGCATGCTCACTTAGGGTTAACCATTGGGCTATCCTATTTTTCATAGAAAATAGGTTGATATCTTGAAAAACCAAAGTTACAAGAAAACTCACCCGGTAAGATCTTTGCAAAAAGTCAGATGAGATGACTAAGGTTGAAGGTTTTTAAGTTGACAGTTCATGGAACACCTACTACCTGATGGAACACGAGACATACGCAGCGGAAAAAGGACCTAATTACACTTTAATTGCTTTTAATCAAAAGGAAATTAGCATGCAAAATGAAGAAAAAAAGTAAATTAACTTACCTTTGAAGCTCCCAAAAATCGATTTTCCTTGCTGAATCTCGACCCGAACTCTTCCAGACCACCACTAAAGTTGACTTACTATCCTCTGGACTCAGAACCGGGTTGTGGGACCCGATGGATGAAGACACCCGAGAGAGAGAAATAGTTGGAAATAAAAGATAGATTTTAGGTTGGGTATGAGTTTTCTTTTTTCGAACTTCACTCAAAGAAAAGTGATTTTTCTAGCCCAAATTTAGAAAAAAAATTTGGAAAAATGGCAAAAGTTTTTAATCCAAATTCAAAGCCCAATTTATAGAAAAAAGCCATGCAACAATTGCATGAACTAAATCCATAAAAACCCAACACCTAGAATTTACTATCTAAGTGGGCTTAATGTCACCACTATAAGCCAACACCTAGCCCACTATTTTGGTAGTGGAATTATCCAACAAAAGTTTGGATTTTCCCACTAACTTTAGTCAAAGGGCAAAATAGTCATTTGGTCAAAGTCAAACTTTGATCAAAAAGTCAACATTTTAACTTTTTATGATTTTTTCCGTGTTGACTAATTATGACTTCTCGAGCATGAATCCGCATTCATTTTCTCGAAATTCAACTCACATTTGAAAGGTCGGTCAAAGTTTGACTTTTCAAAGTAAAAAAGTCAACCCTTTGACTTTTTATATCTTTGATCATTTCCATTATTTCCGAGCTTCCGAATATGAATGTATTCATATTCTTTATATTTAAATCACATTTAAATATTAAAGTTGTATCTCTAAACTGAAAACCCAACCACTATATCACATATACTTGTCGGTTTCTCTCTCTTCACCTAATTCGAACAATTCGAATTATTCTATCATATTCTTCTAAGTTTATTCCATATGAGCTAGTAGAGGAACCTAATGGACCTATAGATCATGGGCTCCAACGATCCGAGATTAGTTGGCTAAAACTCTTTTAGATGGACATAATCAACAATTGTTAACTAACGGGTCATTCCACTATAGTCTTATAGTTGCACTCCCCTCACTATAGATATATTTGTGTCCATTTGATATTATCATGATTACTAAGCTAATCCTTCACAGGTTGTTCGTAATCTCGGCTGGGTCATAAAACCCGTTTTACCCCCGAGACTACATTTTATTCCTTAAGTTCCACTGATCCTCTAATGAACAATTGGTTTAAGGTCCAACCTATAAACCGAATCCCTCTCGAGCCAAAGAGAGGGTGGGGCCCCTTGTTCAAGACCTGGATTTAGTACTAAAGGGAACAACCTATCTACTATCCCTATAACGGGTAGGAGTGAATTCCGTCTTGCATCCTATGTTCCCAGCTATCCACCCGATCTTACCCCTGAAATGGGAGGCTTATTGGGCTAGTGATGATGAGTTGCCCTCACCTATGTAGATCTAAGGATAATTCCGAGTGAACAGGAGTTCATAGTTAGCTCAGGATTAATTAAGTTACCTAAGTCAACAATTAACGAAATAGTCAATTTTATACATAAAACGGCATTTGGAACGTAAAAAGTGACTATTTCATGGTTTAGTCTTATGCAAACTCATTGCATAGGATGCCCCCACTCACATAACTCTATATGAACGATTCAGGATCACATCGTTTGTACTAACTACAAAGTGGGTCGCATCCATAGTGTCCCCAGAATAAGGCACCCAACCTTATTCATATACTATAGACCATTTGGGCTATATATTTGAACTTGATCTACATTTATGTCACTACATAAAGTTCAAACTACATTAAATAGCCTCAGGACCTTAGTTTATTGGATTCAAGATTACAATTTCAATAACAACTTTATCGAAAAACAAAACAGAATATGTTTATTAATTTACAAACTACGAGTTTTAGGACATAAAATCCAACACTACTTGGAGATCGAGTCAGCATCTGAGTTAGGTTAAACCAGTTTTATGAGCATGCGTGAGCGGTGTAAAGTAATAAAATTTGTTTATCACCTAGACATCGTAGGTTAAACATCCAGTATAACAGTTATACTCGGATGAATCACCTAGACTTAGGATATGTTTAGTTAGTCGAAATGTATCGCTAAGTATTTTATACCCTAACCGTCTATAACACTTAAGCTGGAGAGAAGTAATGTACTTTTAGCTCTATCGTCCCTAAGAGTTCACACCGTGAGATTCATGCTTGGCTTTGTGTCGCTGATGACGGGAAATTAGATGTCAAATTACTCAACAACTAAAATTCCATGGATGCAATATGCGATGCATGTTCTTAAGGTATGCGTTGATTGTCATGCATTGATGTCATGCGTTGGAATGACTATGTGTTAATAAATGTATGCGATGACCATGCATCCTGTCACAAGTTTTCTTGCGCTCATGCTAAGTATAATGCGAACGCAAGTTTCTTGGGTGATCCGAGGTCTAACTCAGGGACTTGTAGCAAAATGAATGCAGTAATGTGCATGCGATCATCCGTTGGAATCCACGCGATCGAAGCTATGCGTTGAAGGATGAAAGGAAGTCTTCCATTGTACTACGCACCGAGGAGACTTATTTTCGCACTTGCAAGGAACAAATGCACCACAACCAAGGAAGCATCCATATATCCAAAATAACAATAAAATAAAAGTAACCTAAACTAAGAAAGCATAGTAAAGATAGAGTAGAAGACGTCCCTGGAAGGATAGGAGTGTTGTGACTGCAAGGAGTCTTTCATACAGGAGATTACTTTCAACTGCTTGGGTCAAGGACTTGTCCTAACCTTTGGAATTTCCGACAACTGTTGGGCGCATGTGGCCACCATATGCTTAGAATTACCTTCAGCTCTTGCGACTGATTGCCCTTCTACCTTGGGGTCAACACTGGCTTTCGGTGCATCGCTTACACTTCAATATTGTTTGCAACCTAGTCGCACAAGCTGCAATACTCCAAAGATAAAAAGGTTGCCTGCAGAGACACAAAACTCAACAAACAATTAGCTACCAAGTCCCCGACAACGGCGCCAAAAACTTGATGACGGGAAATTAGATGTCTCAACAACTAAAATTCCGTGGACGCAATATGCGATGCATGTTCTTAAGGTATGCGTTGATTGTCATGCGTCGATGGTCATGTGTTGGAATGACTATGTGTTAATAAATGTATGCGATGACCATGCGTCCTGTCACAAGTTTTCTTGCGCTCACGCCAAGTATAACGCGAACGCAAGTTTCTCAGGTGATTTGAGGTCGAACTCAGGGACTTGTAGCAAAATGAATGCGGTAATGTGCATGCGGCCTTGAATAAAAGAATGGATGGGAAGGTTTCTAAGCTAACACTACTCCTATTCTTAGCTAACAAACAACTCAATGAGAATATGCATGAGAGGTATAGACACGACAACTATTGATATGAAGTAAATGGTTGGAAAAATAGATAAAATGCGGAGATGTCTTCATTGCAACACTTAAGAGTGACCGCAAGGGCAATCCTAGTCAACGCAAGCCATGCAATCATGCTACACACACTTAAGCCTAACTCTAGGACTATGCGGTTTATCTGCGATATTGTCAGGAAGCCTATGCGCGCCTAAACCTCCATAACCCACTCACGAGCTCTCACTACATGAGGGTGATAGCCACATACCACCTTATCCTACTTCCTGGGTGCATGCAATATCCTATCCGTAGGGTGTATACGCTGTGTGATAGCAAACAAAACTTATCTCTAAGTTCCTCATTCTAGCCTATGCATTCCAATCCGCTCTCTCTGAGTCTTAGATTTAGGTTTTAGATACTCTATCAAGTATTGCCTAAATGATGAATGATGCGGCTCATAGGACAAGGGTAACCACATGAACTTGTTGACATAAGATTATTCCTATCTCTAAGTGAACAAATGCTTACATTGCTTTTAATCGACCAACCACTTACCCTCCGGGCAGTTGGTTATTGCTGACTTTACTCATAGACAAGCATTGCAATGGCCTATAGATAGGCATTGCTATAGCTTCACACTAAGAAAATAAGGTTTATACTCACACACTCACACAACGGCACACCTCTCGGTGGTTTGCTACATGCTTCATATCCCTAATCCACATGACTAAGTATGCGGTACTCAAGCAATCTCACTAAGTGATGCAATGAAAGTTAAAGATTCTAAGTAAAGAAGATGGAGATGGAGTCGAAGGAGAGACATCGAATTGCATTGAACACATTCATGTATTAATTTCCTTAATCACAAAATGTAATACACATACAATATTAAGAAAAGAAGGAGAATGAAATGACCAGCTGGAAGCAATGACTTGCTTCCAGTGGATGTGCGTCAAGGCTGCCGGTGGTGCCATGGATGGGCGATGGAGCTGACTCTCTCGAGATCTAGCTCCGGTCGTCACTTGAAATGGATGAAGAAGGTGAAGAACTCTCAAGCTTCTTTCTCATGCATTTGTCTTGGATCGTAGGGAAAACCCTGGGTTGTAGGGGTAATCCCTAGACAAGTTGAATTTCTACTCATCGGACTTTTTATATAGACTTGGATAGCCGACAACATTAATGGGCCGCTCTGATCTGACATTCGCGGGCGTGTTTAGTCCTTTTTGAATCTCTGTTGCTAACGGCGTGGTAGGTGAAATGTCAACATCATCTTTTGATTTTCCCAAGGTAGATGCGTTGATGAGTTTATTTCCCACCAACCTTGCATAAATCCCTTTATCATGCGTTATCGTGTAGCCCCAATCATTCAGTGACCGCATTCGCTTAATACCGCAACTCTACACGATGAGCTCAATTGCTTTGACGAGCATAACTTCTATGCGCCTGGACGCATGTGGCTGATTATCGCAACATCCATTGCGTTGATCGAATGCCTGTTCGCCTTTGCGATGGAGAGTTTCTTCGCATGCGCGATCGTCTATGCGATGGTCCGGTTTCCACATTTGCGTCCACTTCCTACGTTAGCTACAAAAATAGAACATTGAACGCATAAATAACGCATAATATTGGGTTAGCTGAGATTTTAATGCTGAACGCTGCAAGCTCAATTTCTCTTGAATTCCTAACATAATTGTCGCATATTCTGCTTAATAGCCCTCATAATTCTAAGCAAAAGGCTTAAGATGACATGCATTTCTACATGTCATCAGCCGCCCTGGGAGCGGACTCCATTCAGGAGAGTGTTGCATGAGTCAATACCAAGGTGAATAGGGGAAGTTGTTCATAGTAAGTGGGAGAAGGAAGTGTGTTCAACACATCCTACGGTCTCTTCCATTAGGTCGCACCGTGAGATTCCTATAATATGCCTGAATATCTACCCTGGAGCGACCTTACAATTAGAGGGTTGTATTATAGGATTCGAAACTCCGCGAACTTTAGAAAATTGATAGGGTCTCTCAAGTTCGTTTTCATTCTGTCTTTCCAACTTTTGGGAGCATAATGATTCTGATCTTTGAGGTCTGAAAATGGAGGGTCACACTTACGAGAATTACTAAGTGTTTAGTAAATTCTTGACCAAAGTAGCAATAACTAAAGTGCTATAAGAATAAAGAGTTATTCTGGAGTTAGATCTATCAAAGATGTCCTTGGTTCAAAAGAGGAATAATCGACTGCCCTTCGGTGGAGGTTACTCTAAACTTTTGAAATATCATTGCAAAATATAATAATGAAGGGTACATTATTAGTTTTTTTTTGCTAAACTTGATTGGATTTAAAAGATTAATGTTTTTTTACTAAAAATGATATGTTTTTCTTTTCAGCATGACTTGCTCTTTAGTTCAACTATTAGCTTATGAAAAACTTAACGGTGACAACTACTCAACATGGAAAACAAATCTGAATTCAACACTAGTAATAGATGACCTGAGATTTGTCTTAATTGAGGAATGTCTTAGGCCCCTACCTCGAAAGAAGCACAAGGTAAATATGATTTACTAATTGCTGAAACATGTTTAGTGGAGTATGATACCTCAACCTGGATATTGAATTCAGGAGCCACTAATCATATTTACTTCTATTTTCAGGAAACTAGTTCCTGGAAAAAGCTTAAAGAAGGCAAGATCACCCTCAAGGTTGGAACAGGAGAGGTTGTCTCGACCGAAGCAGTGGGAGAATTGAAGTTGTTTTTCAACGATAGATATATCATACTTAAAGATATTTTGTATGCTCCTAAAATGAGACAAAATTTAATATCTATCACATGTATATTGGAACAAATGTATAAAATATATTTTGAAGTTAATGAAGCATTCATTTTCAGAAAAGGTATTCAAATTTGTTATGCTATACTTGAAAACAACTTATATAAGTTAAGACCAACTAAAGCAAAATTTGTCTTAAATACTGAGATGTTTATAATAGCCGAAACTCAGAATAAAAGACAAAAAGTTTCTTCTAGTGCCTATCTATGGCACTTAAGACTTGGCCACATAAATATCAAAAGGATTGAGAGATTGGTTAAGAATGGACTCCTAAATCAGTTAGAAGACAATTCTTTACCTCCATGTGAGTCTTGTCTTGAGGGAAAAATGACTAAGAGATCTTTTACTAGAAAAGGTCTCAGAGCCACAATACCCTTAGAGCTCGTACATTCGGACCTCTGTGGACCAATGAATGTCAAAGCTCGAGGTGGATATGAATATTTCATCAGTTTTATTGATGATTATTCAAAGCATGGTCATATTTACCTAATGCATCACAAGTCTGATTCTTTTGAAAAGTTCAAAGAATATAAGGCTGAGGTTGAGAACCAGTTAGGTAAAACAATTAAGACACTACGATCAGATTGAGGTGGGGAGTACATGAACTTAAGATTCCAGGACTATATGATAGAACACGGAATCAAGTCACAACGCTCAACACCTAATATGCCTCAGCAGAACGGTGTATCTGAAAGAAGAAACAGAACCTTGTTGGACATGGTTTGCTCAATGATGAGCTTTGCTGAGTTACCTGATTCTTTTTGGGGACATGCATTAGAAACTGTTGTCTATATTTTGATTAACGTTCCCTCTAAAAGTGTTTCAGAAACACCTTATGAGCTATGGAAAGGGCGTAAAGACAATTTACGTCACTTTAGGATTTGGGGATGCCCGACACACGTGTTGGTGCACAATCCTAAAAAATTGGAACGTTGTTCAAAACTATGCCTATTTGTAGGTTATCTAAAAGAAACAAAAGGTGGTCTATTTTACGATCCTCAAGAGAATAAGGTATTTGTATCGAAAAATGTCACATTCTTAGAGGAAGACCACATAAGAAGTCATCAACCTCACAGTAGACTAGTATTGAATGAAATTTCCAAAGACGCTACAGATAGAACTAGTTCAACTACTAAAGTAGTAGATAAAACTAGTATATCTGATCAATCACATCCTTCTCAAGAGTTGAGAATGCCTCGACGTAGTGGGAGGGTTGTTCATTAGCCTGACCGTTACTTGGGTTTCACAGAAACACAAGTTGTCATACCTAATGATGGCATAGAGGATCCATCGACCTATAAACAGGCGATAAAAGATGTGGATCGTGATCAGTGGGTCAAAGCCATGGACCTCGAAATGAAGTCTATGTACTTCAATTTTGTCTAGAAACTTGTATATCAACCAAATGATGTAAAACCAGTTGGTTGTAAGTGGATCTACAAGAGAAAACAAGACCAAGTCGGTAAAGTACAAACTTTTAAGGCTCGACTTGTGGCAAAGGGTTATACCTACAAAGAGGGAGTGAACTATGAAGAAACTTTCTCTCCCGTTGCCATGCTTAAGTCGATTAGAATACTCTTATACATTGCCACCTTTTATGACTATGAAATTTGGTAGATGGATGTCAAGACAACCTTTCTAAACGGCGATCTTGAAGAGAGTATCTATATGGCTCAACCAGAAGGATTTATTGCACTGGGTCAAGAACAAAAGGTTTGTAAGCTTCAAAAATCCATTTATGGGTTGAAACAAGCTTTTAGATCTTGGAATATAAGATTTCATACTGTGATCAAATCTTATGGCTTTGTACAGAATGTTGACAAGCCTTGTGTTTACAAGAAGATCATCAATTCTACTATAGCGTTCTTAGTTTTATATGTTGATGATATTCTATTCATTGGGAATGAAGTAGGTTACCTAACTGACATCAAGAAATGGCTAGCAACGTAGTTCCAAATGAAAGATTTAGGAAATGCGTAGTATGTTCTGGGGATTCAAATTATTCGGAACCGCAAGAACAGAACACTAACCATGTCTTAAGCAACTTATATAGACAAAATGTTGTCTAGGTATAAGATGCAGAATTCCAAAAGAGGTCTATTACCTTACAGATATGGAATTAATTTGTCAAAGGATCAATGTCCTGAGACACCTCAAGAGGTAGAGGATATGAGACGCATTCCCTATGCTTCCGCAGTAGGGAGCCTGATGTATGCAATGTTATGTACTAGACCTGACATATGCTACACAGTAGGGATAATCAGTAGGTATCAGTCCAATCTTGGATATGATCATTGGACTGCCGTTAAGAATATCCTTAAGTATCTTAGGAGAATGAGGAACTACATGTTTGTATATAGTACTAAGGGTTTGATCCTTATTGGATACATTGACTCTGATTTTCAAACCGATAAAGATGCAAGAAAATCTACGTCGGGATCAGTGTTCATTCTGAATGGAGGAGCAGTAGTGTGGAGAAGTGTGAAGCAAAACTTTATTGCGGACTCCACAATTGAAGCTGAATACGTAGATGCATGTGAAGAAGCAAAGAAAGCAGTATGGTTGAGGAAATTCTTGACAGATTTGGAAGTCGATCAAAATATGCATTTGTCTATCACCCTATATTGTGATAATACTGGTGTAGTTGCAAATTCAAGAGAACCAAGAAGCCACAAGCGCGACAAGCATATTGAGCGCAAATACCATCTGATCCGGGAGATTGTATGTCGTGGAGACGTTGTAGTAACCTAGATATCTTCTGAACAAAACATTGCTGATCCTTTTACAAAGGCCTTCACAGCTAAAGTGTTTGAAGGTCACCTACAGAGTCTAGGTCTACGAAGTTTGTAAACTAGGACAAGTGGGAGAACTTTTGGGTATATGCCCTAGTTTATTGTATTCATATGTTTATTATACCTGTCTCTTATACACATCTAGATGTGTATAAGAGACAGAACCTATGTAAAGAGTTTATATAAGACTGAACCATGAAATAGTCACTTTACGTTCTAAACACCGTTTTATGTATAAAACTGACTATTTCGTTAATTGATGACCTAGGTAACTTAATCTTAATCCTGAGCTAACTATGAACTCCTATTCACTCGAAACTATCCTTAGATCTGCGTAGGTGAGGGCAACTCATTATCGCTGGCCCAATAAGCCTCCCATATTAGGGGTAAGATCAGGTGGAAGTTAGTCTTATACAATAAACATCGTTATAAAGTAAGAGTGACTTGTTTCTTGGTCTTGATCTTATGTAAACTCATTGCATAGGATGCCCTCACTCCTCATGTCATAAAATGTACGAATTAGGATCACATCGTATGTAGCACCTTACAACTCTTTGTAATAACTACAGAGTAGGCCACATCCAATGGTGTTACCAGAATAAGGTGCCCAATCTTATTCATGTACCATAGATCATATTGACTATTTACTTGAACCTGATCCACACTTATGTCTCCACATAAAGTTCAAGTACTCATACAATAGTCTTAGGTCTTAGTTTATTGGATTTAAACTTTCATACAATTTATGAAATCAATAACAAGTATATTAATTATAGAAAATGTTTATCATTTTACAAACTGTGAGTTTTTAGGACCAAAAACCCAACATTTTGCATGCGCCCGCCGAGAATTGGCACCAATTTGCATGCGCCCAGCTGGTAATTGGTATATATGTGTTGGTTTTTGCATGTGCTCAGCCGGGAATTGGCGCCAATTTACATGCGCCCGGTCGGGAATTGGTATATATGTGTTGTTTTTGGGCATGTGCCCGACTAGGAATTAGCATCAATTTGCATGCGTTTGACAGGGAATTGGTATGTATGTGTTGTTTTTTGCATGTGCACAGTTGGGATTTGGCACCAATTTGCATGTGCCCGACCAAGAATTGGTATACTTTGATGATTTTTCCGACTAGCAAACCACTTCCAACTATAAATTTTAACTATAAATTTTCATTCATTACTTCAACCATTAATTACAGAAAAAGTTTACAAAGTTCTAAAACAATGCTCTATTTACCAAATCTGAATGGCATATTGTCTACGAAAATATTGCATTCTATCTTGTGTTAAGGTGTCCATTTTGGACCTTGTTACATCATATTTGTTGGATTTTATGTCCTAAAACTCGTAGTTTGTAAATTAATAAACATATTCTATTTTGTTTTTCGATAAAATTGTTATTGAAATTGTAATTTTGAATCCAATAAACTAAGGTCCTGAGGCTATTTAATGTAGTTTGAACTTTATGTAGTGACATAAAGGTGGATCAAGTTCAAATATATAGCCAAAATGGTCTATAGTATATGAATAAGGTTAGGCGCCTTATTCTGGGGGACACTATGGATGCGACCCATTTTGTAGTTAGTACAAACGATGTGATCCTAAATCGTTCATGTGGAGACATGAAGGGGGCATCCTATGTAAGAGTTTACATAAGACTGAACCACTGAAATAGTCACTTTTTACGTTCTAAGACCACGTTTTTATGTATAAAACTGACTATTTCGTTAATTGATGACCTAGGTAACTTAATCTTATTCCTGAGCTAACTATGAACTCCTGTTCACTCGGAATTATCCTTAGATCTGCATAGGTGATGTGAGCTCATTATCGTTGGCCCAATAAGCCTCCTATTTCAGGGATAAGATTCAGGTGGATAGCTGGGAATAGGTGCAAGACAAAATTCTTACCCGTTATAGGGATAGTAGATAGGTTGTTCTCTTTAGTACTGAATCCAGGTCTTGAACAAGGGGCCCCACCCTCTTCTTTTCCCGAGAGGGGTTCGGTTTATAGGTTGAACCTTGAACTAATTGTTCATTAGAGGATCAATGGAACTTAAGGAACAAGATGTAGTCTTGGGGGTAAAATGGTTTTTATGACCCAGCCGAGATTACAAACAACCTGTGAAGGATTAGCTTACTAATCATGGTTATATCAAATGGACACAAATATATCTATAGTGAGGGGAATGCAATTATGAGACTATAGTGGAATGACCCGTTAGTTAACAAATGTTGATTAGCTCCGTCTAAAAAGGTTTTAGCAAGCTAATCTCGGATCGTTGGAGCCCATGATCTATAGGTCCATTAGGTTCACCTATTAGCTCATATGGAATAAACTTAGAACAGTACGATAGAATAATTCAAATTTTTCGAATTAGGTGAAGAGAGAGAAACCGACAAGTATATGTGATATAGTGGTCGGTTTTTCAGTTTAGAGATACAGCTTTAATATTTAAATGTGATTTAAATATCAAGAATATGAATACGTTCATATTCGGAAGCTCGAAAATAATGGAAATGGTCAAAGATAAAAAAAAGTCAAAGAGTTGACTTTTGACTTTGAATAGTCAAACTTTGACCGACCTTATATTCAAATGTGTTTTGAATTTCGAGAAATGAATGTAGATTCATGCTCGGGAGGTCAAAATTAGTCAACATGGAAAAAAAATCATAAAAAGTCAAAATGTTGACTTTTGGTCAAAGTTTGAGTTTGACAAAATGACTATTTTGCCTTTTGACTAAAGTTAGTGGGAAAATCTAAACTTTTGTTGGATAATTCCACTAACAAAATAGTGGGCTAGGTGTTGGCTTATAGTGGAGAGTCCAACGATCTCCAATTGTTGGATAATTGCACTAACAAAAGTTGTTGCCTCAAAAATTTTTTTCGTGCCCACTTTGATAGTGGATTCTAGGTGTTGGGTTTTTATGGATTTGTTTCATGCAATTGTTGCATGACTTTTTTCTATAAATTGGGCTTTCAATTTGAATGAATTTTTTTTGACATTTTGCCAATTTTAGTTTCTAAAATTGGGTTGGAAAAATAAAAACCCAACCCAAAAGAAAAATCCATCTTTTATTTTCCATCTCTTTTTCTCTCTCGATTTTCTTCATCCATTGGGTCCCACAACCCGATTTTGAGTCCAGAGGATGGTAGGTCAACTCTAGTGGTGGTCCGAAAGAGTTCGGGTCGAGATTCAGCAAGGAAAAGCATTTTTCGGGAGCTTCAAAGGTTGTATGCTATCCATATTAATTTACTGTTTTTCCTTCATTTTCATGCTTATTTCCTTTTAATTAAAAGCAGTTAGAGTGTAATTAGATCCTTATTTCACTGCGTATGTCTCGTGTTTCATCAATATTTGAAAAATTTACATGTGAACATACCACAGTCACCACTCGCATGTTGTTGAGGCACGAAAAAAATCTCGGCGTAGAGTCCAACGATCAATTAGAAGATTATGAGACTCCCTTACCGCACCAAGAATAAGCATACTGGAAAAGTTTTTGCACACTGATCTCATTTCACGTTCGAAGTCTGTATTTGAATGTAATGCAATCAATGAATCGAACACGATTAATTCTCTAACTTGGAAGTCCATACAAACAAGCACCCAGTGCATCCCAGAGAGGTTGAAAGGCATGTAAACAACATCGACGTTGCTCTAAGGTACATCGTAGTCAATGTGTTTACCATGAACGTACTTTAATACATTTGTCGCTTTACTCCAATCGATAGTATGGCGATCGCGTCCTAGGAAGTTCTAAAACAACGAGAAAATTAGACAACGTTGAGTGCATGCACCTGTGGACTAATATATAGCATAACTACAATGTCAGATAACGTATCGTAACTACAATATCAGCTATAGCAAATTTTCAACGACACAAGTTCGGTTGGGCTTTCATTTTCGTTTTTATGAACATAAACAATGTGTCTATTACCCACATGATAAGAGTGTTTAATTAAATAGGGACACATATACAGACACGAGAATCTTTATTAAAAGTTATATACCTCGTCATTCATCCATTCGGACGATGTTAATAGACTATTAAATCATTTTTTTTATCCATTTGAGCATATGCATTTCTCTGAATCATCGTAGCAGGGTCTACGTGTCCATCCACTTTTGAAATTTAATGTTAAGATCTTTAGGTATGTCAACAAGGGGATCGTACTTAGTTATGAAGAGAACATACAAGAAGGATCATAATGGTATATCTTTACTTTTGATAATCGTCGCAAGTACTTCTTAATGCTTTTTAGGTCACGTTCTAAACTTTCCACGCGACGATCAAGACGTTTGACTAAGTTAATCAATTTGCAATACTTCTTCCATTTCTTCTGGGACTTCCCATCATCTCTTTTTTGATTATCACTGTCATCAACCTCCTTAGTGTTCGAAGGTCCAGCAACATCGCCATCATTTGTGGGTAGAGGTAGTTCTAGTTATGCAGGTGGTACAAGTGGAGGGATGGGTGGCTCCATAACATGATTCGTAAACTGAATCTCTTCCTTAGAAGGAACGAGTTGCAATGTAATTCTTACCTACAAAAAATTGTAATCATGAATAAATAAACTAAGAAGCTATAGTCATCAAAATAATTTTAACCCAAAAAACTTAAAGGAACATGATGATGAAAAAAATTTAGAAGTCAATTTTACTCAACAATCAAAATCCCCTGGACACAGTAAGCGATGCATGTTCTTAAGATATGCGTTGATAGTCATGCTTGGACTGATAATGCGTTAATGAATGTATGCGATGACCATGCGTCCTGCCACAAGTTTTCTTGTGCTCATGCCAAGTATAACGCGAACGCAAGTTTCTCAGGTAATCCGAGGTCGAACACAGGGACTTATAGCTACATGTATGCGGTAATGTGCATGCGACAGTTTGAATAAAAGAATGGAAGAGATGTTCCTAAGTTAATCCTATTCCTACTCTTATCTAACAAACAACGCAATAGAATATGCATGAAAGGTAGAGATACGAAAAACCTTGACTTGAAATAAATGTGTGGGAAAATAGATAAAATGCGGAGATGTTTTCATTACAACCCTTAAGAGTGACCGCAAGGGCCACCCTAATCAACGCAAGCCAATGCGATCATGCTACACTCATGCACGACAAATCATTTTCCAATGCAAATGCGGTGCTCATAAGTCTAGGATGCATGTGTTGAATGCAAAAGTGTCCATAGAGCTTATTCTTAAGTCTTTACTCTTTTCCTATGCGAAGATGCAAAATGCACACAACGCTGCGGTGACCGCACACAATCGTATCCTATCTTTACCAGGCAGTTGATTGTTGTTGACTTTACTCATAGACAAGCAATGCGTTAGCCTATAGACAGGCGTTGCAGCAGCTTCACACTAAGCAAATAAGATTACCCACACACTCATGCAACACACACTTCTCGGTGGGTTGCTACATGTTTCATATCCCTAATCCATATGACAAAGTATGCGATACCCAAGCAATCCCATTAAGTGTTGCAATGAAAGTAAAGATACTAAGCAAAGAAGATGGAGATGGAGTCGAAGGAATAGAGAAATGCATTGAAAATAAATTGTATTAATTCCTTAATTCCAAAATGTCATACAATACAATATGAGAAAAGAAAGGAAAAGGAAGTGACCGGCTGGAAGCAAAGATTTGCTCCCAGTGGATGTGCGTCAAAGCTGCCAGTGGTGCCATGGATGGGCGGAGGAGCTGATTCTCTCGAGATCTAGCTTCGATCTTCACTCAGAATGGATGAAGGAGGTGAAGAACTCTCAAACTTCTTCTCACGCATTTGTCTGGATTGCTAGGATCCGCCCTAGGCGAACCTCAGGCGAAAATCTTGGATAACTATGATTTCTGCTCATCAGCTTCTATTTATAGAGCTTGAGTCGTCGACAACATTAATTGGATTGCTCTGAATCCGACGTTCGACACGTTAGTCCTTTCTGAACCTCTGCCACTAATGGCATGGTAGGTAAAATGTGTTCATTTCACCTACCTTGCGTTGATCCCATTAGTATGCGTTGATAGTCATGCGTCGATGGTCATGCATTGGAATGATAATGCGTTAATGAATGTATGCGATGACCATACGTCCTGCCACAAGTTTTCTTGCACTCACGCCAAGTATAATGTGAACGCAAGTTTCTTGGGTAATCCGAGGTCGAACACAGGGACTTGTAGCTATATGTATGCGGTAATGTGCATGCAACGGTTTGAATAAAAGAATGGAAGTGATGTTGCTAAGTTAATCCTACTCCTACTCCTATCTAACAGACAACGCAATGAGAATATGCATGAAAGGTAGAGATATGAAAAACCTTGACATGAAATAAATGCGTGAAAAAATAGATAAAATGCGGAGATATTTTCATTACAACCCTTAAGAGTGACCGCAAGGGCAACCCTAGTGTAACGACCCAACCCCCTAGGACTTAGGTTAGGCCGTTACTAAAATAAATGCATGCATAGAATTTAAAACGGCGCTCAGTTATGTTGAAATAAATGTAAATTAAACAAGAGAAGTTCAAAAGACATTTATTAAATGCAATTGTTAAAAAAATAATAGGGTACCCATAATTCGTAAAGACTATTAAAAGTATATAAAAGAAATAATCCTTAATAATAAGTTTAAAACAGTAAAACTAAACATTAAGGGAAAAATAAGGACTTTAAATGTCATGATGCGGAAGCGTAAAAAACTAGTCCCAGTGGCACGATCACGAATTCCGCTGCGCCATCGCCGGTGCATCTCTACTCTTACTTGAAACATCAATATAAGAAAGAATGAGCATGAAATACTCAGTAAGTAACCCTATCACTGGGGTCAGGCTAGGCATCTATGTCCTCTAGATACCCACCTATGGCACATATACACACATGAAACAGGTAAGAGATTGAGTCTTATCCTACTGTAGTTAAGTATGGCCATTACCTCTTGTGAATCCTGTAGGAAACACAAACTGGTGAATCCCGAAGGAGACACAAATTGGTGAATCCCAAAGGAAACACAAACTGGTGAATCCCGAAGGAAACACAAAACTGGTGAATCCCGAAGGAAACACAAACTGGTGAGCATCTAACTAATCAGTGAGGATATTCCCACAGTCTCAACATTAAAAAATCAACACCGTACGTATCTATGACATACATGTAATCCTCGATACCATGGCCCTACCACGTACACATAATCCTCAACAACATATTTTACAACATTCCTGTATACTTTAACATCATAGTTCCACAACATACAAGTATGCCTCAACATCAACAGATCAGATATCAACATATGGAAACACATACCACCTCATACTAACAATCAAGTGCCTAGGTGTATGTTTAAACAAAACAGAACTCGTGCCAGAACATACTTGATTCAGGTCATACTATCAGTCAACATGCTAACATTTACCATAACATACACTCAACATGCTAGCATACAAATAAAGCCTGGCCCGTGGGTAGTTCTAGTGGTAAGATTACTTACCTTAATCGAAAATCCACAGATAAACTCAGACAACCAAACGATGACCGCAGTTTGAAGAAACGACCCTAACATACGAATACAACCATTAAGGTTCAGTCCAAAAAATAATTGCGACATCTCAGAGTCAACCACAATACCCAAACGCTTACCCAAGGAACTTGATTAACAACCACTCCAAAATCTCCTTCCAACAGATTTTAACTCCCAATGGATGACAACTTGGAACCTTAAAGATACAAGGGTTAAGTCAACTTAATTCAGTAATCAAAGCGTGCCCAAAAGCCAACAATAAGGAATATAACTCTTACCAAAACTCTTGTCGAAAGATCTTGAATCCCCTGGACAGTCGTGGCTATAGTTTCCAAGCTCAAATCTAAAATCAAAATAATGTGACTAATTTAACCTTTAATAAAACTTAGTGGGCATCCAAAATCTTTCAAGAAACCCAATCACAAAATAAATCTTACCAAAAACTAAGCGTCCGACGAAGACCCACACAGCAGAAAATAGGCAACGCGACGATGGACAGTGGAGAACCCAGCTGGAGGCGGTAGAGGCTCAAGCTACTAGTAGACAGCGGTGGAGTGCAACAGTTAGGGGCTGGAGTGGCAGCGGTGATTTAGACCGGCTGGGCAAGATCGACACGATGGGCGGTGAAAGGAGGCGGGTGAGGGAGGCGTGGCAGTCGGTGGTAGGTCTAGCTCGAGCGATGGGCGACAGTGCGTCTGCCAGATTTGATGAGGGTTCACCTACCGGATCTGGTGAAGAGGGTGCGCCTGTCGGATCCGGTGAGGGAGGCGAGTCTGGGTTGTGAGGAGGGCTCGGCGGTGGTTGGACAACTGTGAGGGGCGTTGAAAGTGCAACGGTCGGAAGGCAGCGAGGGTAGGGGCGCTCGAGCGAGAGAGATTGCGTGAAGGAGATGGGGGGTGGGTGCTCCTTTTTATTTTTGAAAAACCAATAATAATAATAATAACAACAACAACAACAACAATAATAATAATAATAATAATAATAATAATAAAAAAAAAAAAAAAAAAGGAAAATAGTATAACTCTAATTAAATCTTTCCTTAATCCACTTTATACCATTTAATTTTTTTCTTTTTCCAAAGAAAATAAATTCTTGCCATAAATTTCCAAATTGAGTTTGAAAAATTGAATAATTTGAATAATTTCCATACCAACACTTAAATCCTTACGCTTAACTTTAAATTCAAAAATTCCAAACAAGCCCTTCAATTAAGGACAATTACTGAAAAAGAAAAATTACATCATTAATAAATAATATAAAAAAAGGTGCGGGATGTTACACCTAGTCAATGCAAACCAATGTGATCATGCTACACTCATGCATGTCAAATCATTTTCCAATGCAAATGTGGTGCTCCTAAGTCTAGGACGCATGTGTTGAATGAAAAGTGTCCATAGAGCTTATTCCTAAGTCTCCACTCTTTTCCTATGCGAAGATGCAAAATGCACACAATGCTGTGGTGACCACACACAATTGTATCCTATCTCTAGGATGCATGCGATGGGTTAATAGCAAACCGTGCTTATTCCTAAGCTCCTATCTCTTGTATTATGTGTTCTAATCTGACTCTCTCGAGCCTAGATTCTAACTTGACCTTCCCAAGCCTAGATCCTGTCCTTAGATTACCCTCCCGAGTATCCTAAAACTTTTATGAAGGAAAGGTGAGTTGCTCTGCGTTAAGGATAAAAGGTAAGGCTAATTGATGGAAAACTTCAAGGGAACATGCCAATGGTATACGAGCATAAGTCTTAAACAATTTAAATAGAGAAATATGTTAAGTATTTAAGTGATTTAGGTGGCAAAAGGAGGATCACAAAGTCATCAGAAATCACCGTCACATACTATTCCATAGTCCCTGTGTTCGACCCTAACTTACCAGGCAACTTGTAGGATTTATATTTGGATCTTGCTAATAAAACTTGTTTGCACAACGCATGTTCCACCATTGCATTCTACACCATTATTTCATCACATTAACCATGCATCAAGTTTTTGGCGTCTTTGCTGGGGACTACGGCAATACATTGTGCTAACGGTAACTTTTTTATTTTCTTTGCAGACTCTACATCTCTGTGCACTGCTTCTTCTTATGTAAGGGAAGAAGCGGGCATCGTATGAGTGAAGGATGAAATCCTGAGCCCATTTATGACCCAGAGATTGAGTCAACTTTTCGAAGAAGAAGAAGAAACAATCGCCAACAACAACAACAAGAGAAAGATCCAAACATGGCGGAGAAACTAGAAGATAGAGCACCAAATGCAAATAATATCATGGCGAATCCCATCCTCTTGGCGTACGACCGCAATAGACCCATCCGGGACTATGCGTCGCCCAACTTCTATGATTCCTCACCAGGAATCATGAGGCCAGCTCTTGACGGATTGAAGTTCGAGATGAAACTGGTGATGTTGTAGATGATTTAAACTATCGGACAGTTTGGCAGTAGACGTGGCAAGGATCCGCACGCCCACCTCCGGAGTTTTATTGAAATCTACAATACGTTTGTGTTCCCAAACATCTTTGGTGAGGAGGTTCGACTAACATTGTTCCCATTTTCGTTGTGTGACCAGGCACGACTTCGACCCTGATTTCTAAACATTATGTTCCAGCTTTTCATACTTTTGGAGAACTTCGCTATGCATTTCATTCTTTCCGGAAGGGAAAAAAAAAGAAGTAGCCAAAATTGAGTTGTAGTCTTGTTGTTTGCCGCCTCGATGCATTTCCTCCTTCAAAAGAGGTTTGTTTTCCTACTTTCTTTCTTGTATTCTTTCGTTTGAATCCTTCCTAAAGAGGTTTGAGATCCAGTTTCAGTACCTTTTCTTGCTCGAGACAAAAGATAGCGAAAATGGGCTTATTCTCTCGAACTAGGGGAGATTACATCATGGGAACAAGTAGTTGAGAACTTCATGAAGAAGTACTTCCCCCCGACGGAGAATGCCAGAAGGAGGAAGCTGATCACTAATTTTGAATAGAATATTGACGAATCGTTCAGTGACGCCTGGGCGAGGTTTAAGAGGCTGGTAAGAGATTGCCCGTATAATGGCTTACTAGACTATTTACAGATGGAAATTTTCTACCATGGAATGAACCCTGCATCGTAAACGGCTACCAATGCGATTGCAGCTGAAGGTCTTCTTGATAAAACTTACAACGAGGCCAAGAATATACTTGATCGCATTTCTAAAAGTCATGAAGACTAGAGAGAAAGCGATCAAAAATTGAGAATTAAAGACAGTGAAACGAACAACGGGGACATTGCATCCCTTCAAAACCAAATGACTCCGATGATGAATTTGATATAAGGAATCGCAATCAATAGCCCGGAAACGCATAGTGGACAAGTCAATGCGATCAACCAAACGAGCATAAGTTGTGCTACTTGCGGTGAAGGCCATCCAATGGAGGAGTGTCTAGGGAACCCATAGTTAGTCTATTTCATGAAAAATAATCCTTTTTCCAATACGTGAAACCCTGGGTAGAGAAACCACCCTAACTTCGCGTGGAAAAATCAACAACAAAATTGTTAATCAGTGGCACAAAAAGAAGGGCCACCAGGATTTTTTCCGCGAACAATCGGTCAAACTCAAAACCAAGCTAGCAGTTCACAAGCACCGCAATCTTCATCTTTAGAGAGTTTACTGAAGCAATATATTGAAAAGAATGAGACAGTGCTTCAGAACCAAGCAACGTCTATCTACAATCTGGAAATTCATATAGGACAGATTGCAGGCGAACTCAAGAATAGACCACAAAGGGCACTGCCAAGTTCAACAGAACTCCTGCGCAACCCAAGGGGTACGGAAAAAGAGCAATGTCAGGTTGTGACGTTGCAAAGCGAAAAGACTGTGGCAGAGGAGAAGAAGAAGCCAAGTAGTACCGCTCCAATTGCGAAGGATCCGAAGATCCCATTGACTTAAGAAGAACAGGAGAAAAGAAGGCGATGAAATCAGAGATTGCATCCACTTTGAAGCCAAAAGAACAGGGAACCGTGAAAATATAGTTGCCATCATTCCCTCAGAGACTTCAAAAGAAGAAAAATGATGAGGTATAATATCAACGCTTCATGGACATTCTAAAACAGTTGCATATTAACATTTCGTTCACTAAAGCGATTAAACAGATGCCTAAGTATACAAAGTTTCTAAAGGACATGGTGACAAAGAAGAGAAGCACTGGTAAGTTCGCAACGGTGGCGTTGACGCAAAGTTCAAAATCCATAATTCAATAAAAAATGTGCGACCCTGGAAGTTTCACAATACCCTGCTCGATCGAAGGATTATATATTGGTCAAGCGCTTTGCAATCTTAGGGCCAACATCAACCTAATGCCCCTTTCAATTTTCAAGCAGCTGAATGTGGGCCAACTAGCACCCACGATGGTGACTCTCCAATTAGCTGATAGATCCCTTGTGCATCCAGAAGGGAAGGTGAAGGATGTTCTAGTTATGATTGACAAATTTACGTTACCAGTAGACTTCATCATCCTGGACTACGAAGTAGACAAGGATGTACCCATCATACTGGGGCGACCATTTTTATCCAGTGGTCACGCTCAGATTGATGTGTACAAGGGAGAGATTATATTGAGTGTGAATAGACAAAAGCTCAAGTTTGATATTATCCGAGCCATGAAATATCCTGAAGAAGAAGACCTCACTAAATCCGATGATGAACCAATTTTGAATGAAGAAGAAAATTCTAGAGATGAAAATGAAGATGGGGATGCGACCGCATCCATAGTAGCCTGCAATGCAATCACAGAAAAAACAACCAAAGAAGATGAGATGATCGCATCCAAAGAAGACAAGCTGACAACTTGTGAAGAAAGAAAACAACAAAACCATCCTTGGAACAACCACCGATAGTAGAGCTGAAGACCCTTCCAAACCACCTAAAGTATGCTTTTCCAGGGGAGAATGAAACGTTTTCAGTTATAATTTCCTCTGCACTTCATGAAGATCAAGAAAATGCATTGCTGAGCATTTTGAGGAAGTATATAAAAGCAATTGGTTGGACGCTAGCAGACATTAGAGAAATCAGCCCCACATATTGCATGCAAAGGATTCGTCTCAAGGAAAATCATAAAGGATCAATCGAACATTAATGCAGACTCAACCCTGCAATGAAGAATGTCGTGAAGAAGAAGATGATCAAATGGTTAGACGCGGGAATTATCTATCCAATTGCCGATAGCACGTGGATCAACCCCGTGCAATGTGTGCCGAAGAGAGGAGGGATGACGGTAATCCCAAACGCTAATAACGAACTGATACCAATGAGGACCGTCACTGGCTGGCGGATTTGCATGGACTACCGCAAATTGAATGCGGCGACAAAGAAGGATCATTTCCCTTTGCCTTTTATCGACCAGATGTTAGATCGCCTAGCTGGAAATGATTTCTACTACTTCTTGGATGGATATGCTGGCTATAACCAAATCATGATTACTCTCGAAGATCAAGAAAAAACCACATTCACTTGCCTTTATGGAACACTTGTGATTCAACGCATGCCGTTCGGCCTATGTAATGCGCTAAGCACTTTCCAAATGTGTATGATGACTATCTTTTCTGAATATCTTGAAGATTCCGTAGAAATTTTCATGGATGACTTCTCGGTGTATGGGCAAACATACAAAGTCTGTCTCAACAATCTGGAGAAGATATTGAAAAGATGTAAAGAGACGAACCTTGTGCTAATCTGGGAGAAACGCCACTTCATGGTGAAGGAAGTCATTGTGCTTGGGCACAAAGTCTCCAAGGTTGGGCTGGAGATGGACAAGATAAAGATTAAGGCAATTAAAAATCTTCCACCTCCAGCAAATGTGAAGGCAGTCAGGAGCTTCTTAGGACATGCTGGCTTGTGAAAGAATTTTTATATAGACGTTTTGTGAAAGAATTTTCAAAGATTGCATGACCACTGAGTACGTTGCTGGAGGCAGAAAGAAATGCCCCTCAATGCATTCATGATACTAAAGAACGCATTAACAACCGCACCTGTGTTGATCGCACCGGACTGGACACAGCCCTTTGAATTAATGTGTGATGCAAGCGGTTATGCAATGGGGGCAGTGCTGGCGCAAAAGAAGAAAACAATGCTACACCCCATCGCATATGTGATAACGGGTAGAAATACATGTTATTACAGTGCTAAGTTATTAAACAATGTAGGTTTGCATCGATAAAATATGTTAGATTGCGTCCAAAAAGCATTAAGTTCATAACATTGCGGTCGCATGCGTTCATCGTATAAGAATAATTAACTTTTTTATTTTTATGCAAAAAATGCATTGACGCAAGGCAGAAAGTGCGATCACAAGAAATCAATGGACGAGCGCAACGTTATCGCAAGGCTTTGCGGTGATTGGTGCTCGCAAACATCTGCTCAAGAAGGATTGCCGCATAGAGCCGGTGCAACTTGGTTGGCGCATCTGGGTGAAAAGCATAATTACTCACGATGAGACAGAAAGCTGATGACGGTCGAATTCAGATTAAGTTGACAAGCCACTAACGATAACAAGTAAACTCAGCTTTTCGGTGACAAATATTGGTGCATCAGTCAGAGAATTAAACCCATCCCATCTGTGCAATCATAAGAGAGAAGCCACCTTTCACCCTGAAGCTCTATAAATACCGAAGGAAACCTTAAAAAAAGGGGTTAAGCTAGTTCAGCAAGTTCGGAGAGTTAGAGAATTTTCCCTTAGATAGTTTAACCTTGTTCTTAGATTTTGTTTTATTTTAAGGTAGAAGCGAGAGAAGCGAGATTATGCTGATATATTGTTCGAGTGAACTTGGGAGAGTGTTGGAAGCTTCAAGATCAGAGAGAGGGCCAGCTCCTACGGAAACAGGAATATCTTTTAAACAGAATAGAGTTGACAGTGTAAAGGCCTTGAGAAGCAAGGGATTGCTACCAGGCTCTCTATCTTTATCTTTGTCATTTTGTACTCAAACTTATCTAGAGAAATGGAATTTACTTCTCTATATTTGTTCACTCTCTGTTTATTATGCATGAGTAGCTAAATCTATTGAATGGGTTGAGAAGCACTTAGCTAGCATAACTGAGGATCTTCACTCTATGCAATTATCTTGTATTATGTATGCTTCATTTGTTCATTAGAGATACTCGGGAGGGTAGTCTAAGGATAGGATCTAGGCTTGGAAAAGTCAGGTTAGAATCTAGGCTGGGGAGAGTCAGATTAGAATGCATAATCAAGAGAAATGAGCTTAAGAATAAGCATTGTTTGCTATTAACGCATCGCATGCATCCTAGAGATAGGATATGATTGTATGCAGTCACCTTTTCTTTGTGTGCATCTTGCATCATCGCATAAGGAAAAGAGTAGAGACTTAGGAATAAGCTGTATGGACATTGTTGCATTCAACACATGCGTCCTAGAACTAAGAGCACCGCATTTGCATTGGAAAATGATTTGTTGTTGCATGAGTGTAGCATGATCGCATAGTTTGACGAATTCCCAGGAAACGCTAGCTAAAGACCTTCTCAACCCGTTCCTTCGCATACTCAGTGTATCTACTGCATAATCGAACTTTTCTCAAATCTGCCGCATACATTTATTTTTATATCGTAAACAACAACCCAAACAACTTCGATTTCTTTGGTCACCGCAAAGTCTTCTAAGAAATTATCACCGCATACTGTTTTCTCGAGTTCCTGAGTTCGACCTTGGACTTACTAGAAAACTCGCGGGGTTTATACTTGGATTCCGTCGAGAAAACTTGTTGTTCAATGCATTTCCATCACCGCATCTCATTCCATAATTTCATCACATAAAATAACACATCAAGTTTTTGGCATTGTTGGCGGGTGTCACAATCGCTCTTTTGGGAGCTTCTCTTAGCGATTATGCGGCACTTATTCCTGCTCATGAACAAGTCAGCCAACTTGAATACAGACTGCCGGTAGCACACCGAGTGCCTCTCACAACCTCCACCCCCGTTTTAGGGAAAACGGTTTTAGAAAACGGGTTTAGAGAAAAGGTTTTCGTTAGTAGTTTTTGTGAGTGCGAATAAAGAAAGAAAGATTGTAGTAGGCTAGAAAGCAATAAGCAACAACAACAGCTTTATAGAGTACTACTCCGGGTATGGGGAAGTGATGATTAGTCTTATCCCCATATAGTGCATTCTGAACAAAAAGCCAACTGGCACCCTTGCATATGCAAAAGGGCGAGTGGTCACTTACAATGAAAATATAAATAAAGCAAGCTAACTAAGCTAATACAATACATGATATGAAAGTATGCTAGAAGGGGGTTGGATTGGGCATACGGCCATGGGCAGCAGGCCCTGGACAAGCATGACCATGACAATGGGGACTTTGGAAAATTAGTGTGCTAACGGTAGTTTTTCTGATTTCTTTTCACTCTCAATCTCTAGAGAATTACGACCCAGAGATTGAGAGGATGTTCAGACGAAGATTAAAAGACAACCGCCAACAAAAAGCTAACCCGAAGAATGGCGAAACAACCAGAAGAAAGGGCCACAAATGCAAACAATATAATGGCCAACCCTATCCTTCTGGCGAATGACCGCAATAAACCCATTCAAAAATATGCGTCGCCCAACCTCTACAATTTCTCTCTACGAATCATGAGGCCAGCGTTAGACAGATCGAGATTTGAAATGAAGCCAGTAATGCTGCAAATGATCCAAGCTGCTAGGCAGTTTGGAGGGAGGCATGGCGAAGACCTGCACGCCCACCTCCAGAGCTTCATAGAAATCTGCAACACTTTTGTGTTCCCGAATATCTCTATCGAAGAAGTTCGACTAACTCTATTTCTGTTTTCTTTGTTTGATCAGGTAAGGAAATGGGCATATTCTCTCGAACCGGGAGAGATAACTTCGTGGGAACAAGTGGTGGAAAAGTTTATGAAGAAGTATTTCCCACCAACCAAGAATGCCAGGAGAAGAAAATTAATAACAATTTTTGAACAAGAAGCTGATGAATCGCTCAGCGATGCCTGGGCAAGGTTGAAGAGGTTGGTAAGAGACTGTCCACACAATGGATTACCAGGCTGCTTGCAAATGGAGATCTTTTATCAAGGACTGAACCTTGCTTCACAGACTGTTGCCAATGCGGCAGCAGCTGGTGGTCTGCTTGACAAAACATATGAGGAGGCTAAGAATATCCTCGATCGCATCTCTAAAAATCATGAGGACTAGAGAGAGAGCGATCAAAGGTTAAGAATAAAAGATAATGACACAAACAACGGGGCCATCGCATCCCTGCAAAATCAAATGACTGCGATGATGAGTTTGATTCAAGGCATCGCAATTAAAAACATGGGAGCGAAGAAAGGACAGGTTAACGCAATTGCTTAATCGACCGCAAGTTGTGTCATTTACAGAGACGCTCATTCGATGGAGGAATGCCCAGAAAATCCATAGTCATTCATAAAGAATAATCCCTATTCTGATACATACAACCCCGGGTGGAGAAACCACCCAAATTTTGCGTGGAAAAATCAACAACATAGCCTTCAACCAGTGGTGCAAAAAGAAGAGCCACCTAGATTTTTCCCACAAACAAATGGTCCAACACATAGTCAAGCCAGTAGTTCGCAACCACCGCAATCATCGTCCTTAGAGAGCTTGTTGAAGCAGTACATTTAGAAGAATGAATCAGTGCTTCAGAATCAAGCAACATCCTTCAAAATCTCGAAATTCAGCTGGGACAAATTATGGGCGAGCTAAAAAATAGACCGCAAGGAGCGTTGCTGAGCTCAACTGAGCTCCCTCGCAACGCTAGTGGTACCGGGAAGGAACAATGCTTAGCAGTCTCCTTGCTAAGTGACAAAATGACTGTGGAAGTAAGGGAAGAGCCCATCGTGACCAACTTGAATGCGGTGACAACCGAGGACCCGTTGACTTATAATTCGGAAAATCCCGAGAAGATGAACCCTGAAGTTGCGTCCACCCTCAAGCCTTCAGAACATGAGACAGAAGAAGTCTAGCTACCACCAGCTCCCCAAAGATTGAAAGAGAAACAAAATGATGAAGACAAGATCACAACAGTGGCAGTAACGCAAAATACTATCATCCCAGCCACCAAAAATGAGCGACCCAGAAATCTCACGATACCATGCTCCATTGGAGGGGTCTACAGTGGCCAAGCGCTATGTGATCTTGGGGCGAGTATAAACATAATGCCGCTATCATCTTCCAATAGCTAAATATTGGCACACTCATCACCCACGAG
>NC_052349.1:93131954-93164348 GCF_009727055.1 Benincasa hispida | reverse complement strand
CCTTCACTTTATTCCAAATTCTGCACTATCGCGTCGCATTTTAATTTTGAAAGTTTTATCACTGCATTCTCTTTGATTACTGCAATCATTTAACATTGATAAATTTAGTAAGTCACCGCATGCTATCTCTTTGCCAATTATGATTTCAATGATGAAACACATGCTTCTATTTTTTCGTATATACTAGAGTCAACTTAATTTTAGGACAGACACCTCATGAAATTTTTCTAGAAGTTAGTGGTCTGCTAGCTTTCTTTCAACTGACTCTTTACCAAACTTCCTAAGAACATCGCATGACTTCTTTAAATCTTTGGGAAATGAGAACATTGCCGCATTTTAAATTTGGGGGTGAGGTATTTATTTTCGACCTTGCTATTTTTAGCTCTATAAAAAAAATAAAAAAAAAGAGGAAAATTTTGAGAATAACAACTCTACTGTCAACATAATGGGGAAACCCATATTGATAAGAGTTATGTTGTGAAGGGCACTTACCCGTAGTTGGATGTTCGCATGACACACGTGGGGGCAAGCCAAAACGAAAGTAAGTCGCCAGGATCAACGCATAAATAAATGACCGCAACTCCGTTGTCAAGTAGGTATGAGTTTAGTCTGAGAAAGAGCGCCTTGCTCGTAGTTGGATGTCCGCATGACACACGTGTGGGGCAAGCCAAAACGAAGGCGAGGCACTTGGATCAGCACAAGGTCAGAGGAAAATAACAATGTAAAAAATATGAAAGGATAAAAATCATTTAACACTCCAGTGAAAAAAGTTCTTTTTGAAATAAATCATGCGATGTCTTGGAATCTAATAAAGTCCTTTTGAAGGTTAAACTTGCAGTCCCTAGGTCTTAGAAATATTTTAAGAAGAGACTTGAATAAGACTTAAGGAAATTTTGGTGTTTAGGATTTGAATGAAGTATCCTTTAGGAAAAGAGATTACGGATGACTTTCTAAAGGAAATCTTTAGCTTATGCTTCAGAACAAGCATTGTTTAAATTTGGAGGTGTGATAACGGGCAGAAATGTACGTTATTACAGTGCTAAGTTATTAAACAATGCAAGTTTGCATCGATAAAATATGTTAGATTGTGTCCAAAAAGCATTAAGTTCATAACATTGTGGTCGCATGCGTTCATCGCAAAAGAACAATTAGCTTTTGTATTTTTATGCAGAATATGCGTTGACGCAAGGCAGAAAGTGCGATCACAAGAAATCAATGGACGAGCATAGCGTTACCGCAAGGTTTTGCGGTGATTTGTGCTCACAAACTTCTGCTCAAGAAGGATTGCCGCATAGAGCCGGCACAACTTGGTGGTCGCATCTAGGTGAAAAGCATAATTAATCATGATGGGACAGAAAGCTGATGACGGTCGAATCTAAATTAAGTTGACAAGCCGCTAACGATAACAAGTACACTCAGTTTTTCGGTGAAAAATATTCGGCGCATCAGTCAGAGAATTAAACCCATCCCATCTGTGCAATCATAAGAGAGAAGTCACCTTTCACCCTGAAGCTCTATAAATACCGAAGGCAACCTTCAAAAAAGGGGTTCAGCTAGTTCAACAAGTTCGGAGAGTTAGAGAATTTTCCCTTAGATAGTTTAGCCTTGTTCTTAGATTTTCTTTTATTTCAAGGCGGAAGAGAGAGAAGCGAGATTGTGCCGATAGATCATTCCGGTGAACTTGGGAGAGTGCCAGAAGCTTCAAGATCAAAGAGAGGGCCAGCTCCTGCGGAAGCAGGAATATCTTTTGAACATAATAGAGTTAATAGTGTAAAGGCCTTGGGAAGCAAGGGATTGCTACCAGGCTCTCTATCATTATCTTCCATTGTCATTTTGTACTCAAACTTATTTATAAAAAGGGAATTTACTTCTCTATATTTTTTCACTCTCTGTTTATTACACATGAGTAGCTAAATCTATTGAATGGGTTGAGAAGCACTTAGCTAGCATAACTGGGGATCTTCACTCTGTGCGATTATCTTATATTATGTATGCTTCATTCGTCCGTTAAAGATATTCGGGAGGGTAGTCTAAGGACAAGATCTAGGATTGGAAAAGTCAGGTTAGAATCTAGGCTCGGGAGAGTCAGATTAGAACGCATAATCAAGAAAAAGGAGCTTAGGAATAAGCACTGTTTGCTATAAACACATCGCATGCATCCTAGAGATAAGATACGATTATGTGCAGTCACCTTGTCTTTGTGTGCATCTTGCATCATCACATAAGGAAAAGAGTAGAGACTTAGGAATAAGCTCTATGGACATTGTTGCATTCAACACATGCATCCTAGAACTAAGAGCATCGCATTTGCATTGGAAAATGATTTGCTATTGCATGAGTGTAGCCTGATCACATACTTTGACGCATTCCCAGGAAACGCTAGCTAAAGACCTTCTCAACCCGTTCCTCTGCATACTCAGTGTATCTACTGCATAATCGAACTTTTCTCAAATCTGCCGCATACATTTTTTTTATACCGTAAACAACAACCCAAACAACTTTGATTTCTTTGGTTACTGCAAAGTCTTCTAAGAAATTATCATTGCATACTGTTTTCCCTTGTCCCTGAGTTCGACCCTGGACTTACTAGGAAACTCAGCGGGGTTTATACTTGGATTCCATCGAGAAAACTTGTTGCTCAACGCATTTCCATCACCACATCTCATTCCATAATTTCATCATATAAAATAACGCATCAATATTCGAGTAAAACTTTGAACCCTGCTCAAACAAATTACATGACCACAGAAAAAGAATTGTTTGTGGTGATATTTGCATTGGAAAAGTTCAGAGCTTATTTGCTGGGAAGTAAAGTAATCATTCACACTGACCACTTGGCAATAAAATATTTGATGACAAAGAAAGATGCGAAGCCGAGATTGATTAGATGGGTTCTCCTCCTCCAGGAATTCAATATGGAAATCATTGATCGCAAGGGGATGGAGAACTAGGTTGTGGACCATTTATCCAGATTATAAAATCCAAAAGTTGACCGCAACCAGTCAGAGGTGAACGAAACTTTCCCAGACGAGCAGCTATTGAAAATTGAAGAATTACCATGGTATGCGGATGTTGTCAATTTTCTGGTTTGCGAACAATTTCCTGAAGACTATACAGCCCACCAAATGAGGTGACTCAGACATGAATGCAAATCATATTATTGGGATGAGCCAAATCTCTATAAAAGGGGATCATACCAGATTTTGCGCCTATGCATACTCGTGCTGCTCACCAACGCATATTATCACAATGTCATGACTCGCCATATGGAGGACACTTTGGAGGCCAACGCATAGCAGTAAAGGTGTTACAAAGTGGTTATTTTTGGTCAACATTATTCAAGGACGCAAGAGACTATTTAATGAAATGCGACTGGTGCCAACGCACGGGAAACATTTCATGGAAGCATGTGATGCCCATGAACATCATCTTAGAATTAGAATTGTTCGATGTCTGAGGCATAGACTTCATAGGACCATTTCCACCATCAAATGGTCACAAATACATTCTATTGGCCATCAACTACGTTTTCAAATGGGTAGAAGTGGTATCGTGCGTCGCAAGCGATGCGGCAGTAGTCTCCAAGTTCTTAAAGAAAAATATTTTCCCTCGTTTTGGTACTCCACGTGCCATAATAAGTGATGAAGGCTCCCACCGCATACCATTTGCTGCTCAACTATAATATCCTCCATAAAGTGGCCACCGCATACCATCCAACAAAAAAATGGGCAAGCTAAAGTGTCCAATAGAGAAATCAAGCTGATACTAGAGAAGGTGGTAAAACCTTCACGAAAAGATTGGGCAATGAACCTAGACGATGTCTTGTGGGCATACAGGACCGCCTATAAGACACCTATAGGCATGTCCCCGTATGCACTGGTGTTTGAAAAGGCATGTCATTTACCGCTTGAGCTGAGCATAAAGCAATGTGGGTGGTGAAAAATCTTAATTTCGACTCAAAGGCCGTAGAGGAAGCAAGGAAACTTCAGTTGGTCGAGCTTGATGAATAGAGAACACAAGCTTACGAGAATGCCAAAATTTACAAAGAGCACGCTAAACGATGGCATGACAAACAGCTATGCGAGAAGAAGCTCCACGTCAGACAAAAGGTCCTATTATTCAATTCGCGGCTACAACTCTTTCCCGATAAATTAAAGTCACGCTGGTCCGGACCCTTTATAATCAAAGAAGTATACTCGCATGATGCGGTCGAGTTGATAATGAGGAAGGGACCCCCGCATTCAAGGTTAACGAGCAAAGAGTCAAGAGATATCGCAGAGGTGATTTTCATCGGAAAAATACCTCTATGGACTTGAGAAATCTTGAATGAAGAAAAATCGAGTGGCCCTTGCTTTGTTATGCGGCAAAAAATCATCAGGGTTGCAAGTCTTTTGGAAGTATCCTTTTCCTACCATTGATTAATGAACTCTCACTACTCTTCTTTTATATCGGTTATCGTTTATTTGTCTTTTCTCTTTATCTCTAAAAAAAATATATTTTTGCTAACTCTATCTTTTATTTGACCCTCTCAATGTTTTCTTTGCAACGATCGTGGTGAACGATTGCGGAGGAGCTACACGAAAGACGCAACTAGTTTATTCCGCCACCACAATTAAAGAAAGCAGTTCGCTGCAAAGAAGGATGGGATCACAAATAATGCAGGCGACAAAGCAAATTTGGGGGTTGTATCTTTCCTTGACTTTGTCTATTCCAAATTTTGCACTCTCGCATCGCATTTCAACTTTGATAATTTTATCATCGCATCCTCTTTAGTCGGCGCAATCATTACACATTGATTAATTTAGTAAGTCACTACATTATTTCTCTTTGCCAATTATGATTTCAATAATGAAATGCATGCCTCTATTTTTCATCACATGTATTAGAGTCAACTTAATTTTAGGACAAGTCAACTTATGAAATATTTTTAGAAGTTAGTGGTCTACCAGTTTTCTTTCAAACTGACTTTTACGAAACTTCCTAAGAGCATCGCATGACTTCTTTCAATCTTTTAGCAATGAGGACATTGCTGCATTTAAATTTAGGGGTGCGGTATTCATTTTCAAACTTGCTATTTTTTTAGGTATCTATAAAAAAAAATCATAACGTTGCGATCGGATCCCACTTGACACCCGTGGGGGCAAGCCAAAACGAAGGTAGGAATCGTGATCAATGCATAAATAAAATGATCGTAACTCCGCTACCAAATAGGCATGAGTTTAGACTGAGAAAGAGCGCCTTGCTCGTAGTTGGATGCTCGCATGACACCTGTGGGGGCAAGCCAAAACGAAAGCTAGGCACTCGGATCAACGCAAGGTCATAGACAAAATATATGTCTAAACTACACAAGGACAGTTGAAAACACCCCAGTTGAAAAGTTTTTTTTTATGAAATAAATCATACAATGCCCTGGAAACTAGTAAAGTCTTTTTTAAGATTAAACTTGCGGTCCCTAAATTTTAGAAATATTTTAAGAAGAGACCCAGATAATAATTAAGGAGATGTTGGTACAAAGGATTTGAATAAGGCAACCTTGAGAAATTTAGGAAAGAAGAAGGCGGTCGACTTTCTAGAGAAAATCTTTAGTTTATGCTTGAGGACAAGCATTGTTTTAAATTTGGGAGTGTGATAACGGGCAGAAATGCACGTTATTACAGTGCAAAGTTATAAAACAATGAAGGATTGCGACGGTAAAAATATATAAAATTGCGTCCAAAAGCATTAAGTTTAGAACATTGCGATCGCATGCGTCCATCGTATTAAAACAGCTAACTTATGTATTTTATGCAGGAAAATGCGTTGGCGCAAGGCGGAATTACGATCCAAAGAATTTAGCGTCCAAGTGTATTAAGAGGATGCGACCGCAAGGCTATGCGATCATATGCATTCGCGAAAATCTACTCAAGAAGGTGGCCACATAGAGCTGGCGCATCAAGGTGAAAGCTTGATAAATCATGATGGGACAGAAAGCTGATGACAGTCGAATCCGAATTTAGTTGACAAGTTTTTAATGACACACTGTAGCAAGTACACTCAACTTTTCATTGACAAATATTCAGCGCATCAGACAGAGAATTAATGACATTCCATCAGTGCAATCATTTGAGAGAAAAATCTCTTCACCCTGAAGGTCTATAAATTTTGAAGGCCACCTTCGTTAAAAGAGTTCGGTTCCGCTATTCAGAATTTAGAGTTTTTCTTCATCATAGATAGCCGTAGTCTGTAATTTTATATACTTAGAAGGCGGAGGCGAGTAAAGGGAGAATACACCGAGAAATCATCCTGGTTAACTCGGAAGAGTGTTAGCATTGAGAATAGAGAGAGGGCCGACTCTTGTAAAAGCAAGAATATCTTTTGGGTAGAGTAGAGAAAACTTAGTGTAAAAGCCTTTGGAAGCAAGATATTTCTACCAGGCTCTCTATCCTTATTTTCCATTTCCGTTTTGTATTCTGAACTTATTTATAAAATGGAATTTGCATATCTATATTTGTTCACTCTCTTTACATTATGCATGAGTAACTAAACTGTCAAATGGGTTGAGAAGCACTTAGCTAGCATAACTTGAGATCTTCATTCTATGCGATTATCTTGTATTATGTATGCATCATTCGTCCATTAGAGATACTCGGGAGGGTAGTCTAAGGATAGAATCTAGGCTTGGAAAAGTCAGATTAGAATCTAGGCTCGGAAAAGTCAGATTAGAATCTAGGCTCAAGAGAGTCAGATTAGAACTGCATAATCAAGAGATAAAAACTTAGGAATAAGCTCTGTTTGCTATTAACATATCACATGAACCCTAGAGATAGGATATGATGGTATGCAGTCACCTTGTATCTGTGTGCATCATTCATCATCGCATATACAAGAAATAGAGACTTAGGAATAAGTCCTATAGACATCATCGCATATATCGCATGCGTCCTAAAACTAGGAGTTATCGCATTTGCATTGGAAAATGAATTGCTATTGCATGTGTGTAGCATGATCGCATAGTTTGAACGCAATCTCAGGAAGTGCTAGCTAAAGGCCTTCTCAACCTGTTCCTCCACATGCTCATTGCACTTTCGTTATTATTGACTCTTTTCTCAATTCCGCCGCATAGACTTTATACATTAAACAAACATACCAACCAATGCATTGTTTCATTTGTCATCACAAAGTCATCAGAAATCACTGTCGCATACTGTTCCATAGTTCATGTGTTCAACCATGGGCTTACCAGGCGACTTAGTAGGATTTATACTTGGATCATGCTAATAAAACTTGTTTGCACAACGCATATTCCACCATCGTATTCTACACCATTATTTCATCACATTAACCATGCATCAATTACTTCACAAACATTATTTAGTTACAAATCCCTGTGTTTGACCTCAGATCATCCCGAGAAACTTGCATTCTTGCTATACTTGACGAAAACGTAAGAAAACTTGTGACAGGAACGCATGGTCATTACATATGAGCTTAACGCATATTGCAAATTTTCCAGTCCAAGGCATGACCATCAACACATGAAGATTAATGCATAGCATGAGACAAGTATATTTTCCTCTCCGTCTTTTCCTACCAACAAGTTTTTGGCACCATTGTCGGGGACTTGGCAACAAATAGTTTGTTAAGTTTTGTGTTTTCGCAGGCACCCTTTTTAGTCTTGGGCATATTGTAGCTTGTGCAACCAAGTTGTAAACGATATTTGAGTGAAGGTGATGCGCCGAAAGTCAATATTGACCCCGAGATAGAAAGGCTATCTGTCGTACAAGCTGGAAGCAGTCTTAGGAGCATGTTAACCAACATGCGGCCAAAAATGCTGGAAGCTTCGATGGTCAGGACAATGAATTCCTTGACCTAAGCAGTCGAGTTCAATCTCCTGCATGGAAGACTCCTTGCGGTTGTTTCACTCCAATTTCTCCAGGGACGTTTTCTACTCTATCTTTACTTTGCTTTCCTAGTTAACTTGAGTTTATTTATTTGATTATTGCCATTTTGCATTTGCGGCTGCTTTCTTGGATGTGGTGTGCGTTCGCTCCTTGTGGGTGCGATAATAATTCCTCTCGGTGCATTGTTTCAAAGGAAGAATCCTCTCAATCATTCAACACATGACTATTTCCTCCGCATGAATTCTAAAGTATTAACACAATTGATAGTCTGCTCGTAGGTTTCTTTTCTTGTTATCTTTTATGCATTATTGATAGCTCGTAGAAATGCAAGCTTTTGCAGCCTCTTACTTAGAATTATAAGGGCCAATAAGCAAGAATATGTGTTGTAATTCTAAGAATTCATGTGCAAAGTGAGCTTGAGTCAAACAGCACCAAAAATCCTCACTAACCCTATACCGTGCATTATGGTTCGAGCCAAAGTGTTCATTTTTGCAGATATTACAAGAGTTGATCGTATGCGTCGGTCCCAACCACTGCAAGGTTGAACGCATGAGTTGATTAAGTTCGTCGCATGGGATGTTGCGTCCACAGATCGATAGAAGTCTGCTCGTAAGGTAGATGGAATGCGTTGCGATCACAGATGAGAGCATGAGTGAGATTTTCTATGAGGATTTTTCATCTCCATAAACCATTCTGAGTGAAGACTGGAGCTTTCGCCATAGATAGAGCTTAAGAGAGACGTCTCAACCATCCATCCATGGCACCACCAGCAGCCTTGACGCAGAGTCTTTCATTTCTTCTCTGATCTCTTTGTTGTATTACATTTTAGCTTAAGATATTAAGACATTTGTAATCAATGCATATCTTAATTCCTTCAATGCCATCTTCTTCATCTTCTTTATCGTTATCATTGTCTACCTTCATCGTTTAATTATCAAAGGCAATCGCATACTCAATCGTGTAGCCTAGAGACAAGATGCATGTAGCAACCCACTGAGAGGTGTGTGTTGTGTGAGTATAGTGAGTTAATCCTCTTTACTTGGTGTGAGGCTGTACCAATGCTTATCTATGGGCTGTTGCAATGCTTGTCGATGAGCTAACTAGCCGCATCTAACTGCCTAAGAAGGTAAGAGATTAAATGCACTAAAGCAGAGTACGTATTGTTCCTAGAGATAGGCACGGTCTTATGCTCAACGCAACCATGCACTATAGAGATATAGGCATGCGGCTGGCCATCGAAAGGTGTGTGATGCGTTAGTGTGGCAAGCTGGGATTACTCGAGCCACTTAAGATAATGAACATTACTATGCGTTAATAGTTATTGCATATCTACCAATTCTCATTGCAAGTCTTCCATTGCTTAATCTGATTATTTAGGAGGAGGAATGTGTAATCCATTAACTTCTTATTTTTACTTTTATTCATCACCTCAAATGCATTGTTTCACAAACACAAGTTACAAGTCCCTGATTCGACCTCGAATCACTCGAGAAACTTGCGATCTCGTTATACTTGGCGAGAGAGCAAGAAAACTTGTGATAGGAACACATGGTCATTGCGTACGAGACTAACGCATACTTTCCATTCCAACGCATGACCACCGATGCATGAGAACATATGCATAGCCTAAGACATGCATCATATATGCTTCCAAATTTTTAATAAACAATTGTCCTTCTGAAATTCTCTTTTGTCTACTTACTTTCCTTTGGGTTGATAGATTCGCATCCATGATGATACTTATAACTCACTACATCAACTAACTAAACGTCGCAGGGCTCACTTTAATTTAGTAATTTCTTTGAGGTTTGACGTCTAAGTTTTATTATGTGTAAACCTCTGCTCAAACATCTTTTACCGCATTCCTGAACGAGTTTGTTTTTAGCTTTTTGGCAAGGCCCTTACCACTCTCTAAATTTAGGGATGGCAGTGGTCCGGGCAAATGTGTCCAGTCTAAGCATTGCGATGTTTATTTAAAAAAAAAAGTTCATAATAAGAGCTTCACTATCAGCGTAAAGGGGAGACCCAAGCTGATAAGAGTTAAAGTTGTGAAAGGCACTTATTCGAAGTTGGATACTTTGTATGATACCCGTGCAGGTAAGCCAGAACGAAGGTAGGTGACCAAAATCAACGCATAATAACAACTCCTCTATATGACTCAACCCAAATAAGCTAATACAAGAGTTGAGTTGAATATGACATGCAACTGAAGTTGGATGCCCGCATGACACCCATGGGAGAATGCCAAAACGAAGAGCGTAACCAGGTTCAATGCCCTAATACAATAATGTATCCCGAAGCTGTGAATCATATTAAACAAATGCATTGTAAAAAGTTAAAAGCAAAGTTGCCTAAAATGAGTAAAAGGTTTTTTAACAGAGGCCTACCAGATTTAAACTTAGAAAATATCTCTTAGAAGAAGTAGCCAAAGTTGAGGAGAGTGTTGCTACCGAGTGAATTATATTTTGAATTTCCTAAGTATAAGACATGCTTTAGGACAAGCACGATTCTAAATTTGGGGGTGTGATAGCTTGTAGAAATACAAGCTATTGTAGCATTTTACTTAGAATTATTAGAGCTAATAAGCAAAATATGCATTAATAATACCAAGAATTGATGTGGAAATGTAAGCTTGCGTCGACCAGCACTATAAATCCTCACTAACCTTATATCATGCGTTATTATGCATCAAAGCGTCTATTTTTGCAGCCATTGCAGGAATTGACCACATGCGTCGACCTCAGACCGCCACAAAAGTAACTGTATGCAAAGGTTCATAAAGACTAGTTCGCTGCATGGAATGTTACGTCCACAGAGTGATAATCGTAATGGAAGATTGATCGCCAAGTGGGTGGAATGCGTTGACACTTCAAAAGAAACAAGCTTGAACGCATACCTTGGGAGTATCAACAAGATAAGGTGATGCTAACATTTCCCATACCGTGACAAAGGTAGCAGTGAGTCAAAACGCAATCATCAATGTTGTCGGCGTTTGAGCTTTATAAATAGCACCTCGGATCTGCATTTCAAATCATCCGAGTTTCTGCCTTAAGGCAAATTCTTGTGATCACGATGAGAGCATGAACAAGACACTCTTTAAGGATTCTTCACCTCCACAGCCCCTTCTGAGTGACGATCGGAGTTTTGCTGGAGATAAAGCTCGAGAAAGACTTCTTCACCATCTATCCATAGCACCACCGACAGCCTTGACGCATTTCGGATGAAAAGAAAGAGATTGCTTACATCTAGCCTTCCACCTCTCCTCTTATCTTTGTATTATATTACATTTTAGCTTAAGACATTAATACATTTTGTAATCAATGCATCGCTTAGTTCCTTCAGCATCATCTTCATCATCTTCTTTTTCTTTTTCATCGTTTACATTCATCATTTAGTCAAGAATCGAAGATAACCGTATACTCAGTCATGCAGCCGAAAGATAGGACGCATGTAGCAACCCACCGAGAGGTGTACATTGCATGAGTATATTGAGTTAATCCTCTTCGTTTGGTGTAAGGCTGTAGCAATGCTTGTCTATGAGTTGAATAGCTGTAACTAACTGCCTGTGAGGGTAAGTAGTAGAACACACTAAAGTAAGGTAAGCTTTGTTGCTAGAGATAGGAACAATCTTATGCTCGACGCAACCATGCATTATAGAGATATAAGCATGCGACTAGCCACCAAGAGGTGTGCGATGCGTTAGGGTGGCGAGTTGGGATTATTCGAGCGACCTAACATAATGAACCTTATTATGCATTAGCAGTTGCTGCATCTCTACCAATTCTCATATTTAAACTTCCATTGCTCAATCTGTTTAGTTAGGAGTAGGAGTAGCGCATAATCCTTTAACTTTCTTCTTTTTACTTTTATTCATCACCTCAAACATATTACTTCACAAACATTATTTAGTTACAAGTCCCTGTGTTCGACCTCGGATCATCCCGAGAAACTTGCATTCTTGCTATACTTGGCGAGAACGTAAGAAAACTTGTGATAGGAATGCATGGTCATTGCATACGAGCTTAACGCATATTGCATATTTTTCAGTCCAACGCATGACCGTCGATGCATGAAGATTAACGCATAGCATAAGACAAACATATTTTCCTCTCCTTCTTTTCCTACCAACAAGCAACCAACCTAGCTTTATTACACGTGACAACTTCATGTTCATCTGATTTATTTTTTAAGATCCATTTAGTCCCAATAACATTGGCATGATTTATATCATGGTCATGCTTGTACAAGGCCTGTTGTCGATGGCCGCATGCCAAATCCAACCCACTTTAATCATGTTTCCATGTCATGTATTGCATTAGTTAAGTTAGCTTGCTTTCCTTGTATTTTTGTTGTAAGTGACTGCTCGTCCTTTTGCATATGCAAGGGTGCCAGTTGGCTTTTTGTTCAGAATGCACTATATGGGGATAAGACTAATCATCACTTCCCATACAAGGAATAGTATGTTATAAAGTCGTTGTTGTTGCTCATTGCTTTTTAGCCTACTACAATCTTTCTCTTCTCTACTCATGTACTAAAAAATTCTTGCGAAAACCTTTTTCTCCAAACCCGTTTTCTAAAACCGTTTTCCCAAAAATAGGGGGTGGAGGTTGCGAGAGGCACTAAGTGTGGCATCAACGTTCCGTATTCGGATTGGCTGACTTGTTCTTAAGTGGGAATAAGTGCCGCATAATCTTCCGAAAGTGCGATTGTGACAGTTGGTATCAGAGCCAAGTCAGCTCAAATAGGGAAAAATCAGTAAACATGTCGGCGACAAAGAACTTGAACAAGTCCCATGTGGACAAACTGGTAAAGATGGAAGAGCAAATTCTCTACTTGAGGAAGTCCTTGATAGTTTCGTTTTCTTTGACGGTTGCAAGAAGTTGCCAAGAAAGCTTATGGAATTGAGCGGCTAGTTAGCCGCCTAGACGGGGTTACCCGTCAGAGAACTAATGATTGAGGGTGGAGACCCTAGAAAAAGGTTGCACGATCAGCAATTTTGAACGTGGGGATAGCTCAATGGGCTCTGTTGCCCACATAGAAGAGCGTGTTGAAGAGTTGGACGGCTTCTAGAAAGCAATAATTCAGATGGTAACTGATTTGTCAGAAGATTTTTCGATCGGCCCTTTGACGTACGTCATAGCCGAGAATGCAGATTTGAGCATTCGATTGGTGAATCTTACCATTTGAGCTGTAGGAAACCAGGCCCCATTTGGGGGAGCAATGCAAGTGAGATGATAAAAATCCCGCAACCGAAACCCTTCTGTGGGGTGACGGGAAGCAAAAGGCTTTAGAGAACTTTATCTTCGACCTTGAGCCAATACTTGAAGGGCGATGAACACCGTGACAGAGGAGTTGAAAGTCACACTAGCGACCATGCCATCTAGCTGAGGATGCAAAGTTTGTGGTGGAGATCACGATTTTGCAGACATAAACAAAGGGTGTTGTACGATAGATACATGGATAAGTTGAAATAATAAGAGCTTCGTTTGTAGTTCTTTCCTGAGAAATGTCGAGATTTTGGCCAATGAAAACTCTGAGAGTTGAAAACAAAATGGTCAACATTAGGGACTATGTGAAGCAATTTGGGGGACTTATATTAGACATACGTGACATGTTCGAGAAAGAAAAAGTGTTTTGTTTTGTCGAAGGGTTGAAACTGTGGGCAAAGTCGAAGCTGTATGAATAGAGAGTTACAAGATCTCCCCTTCTGCCTATTGCGATAGTGGAACAGTTATATGACCTTTAGCACAGACTTTCAAGATGCAAGGAAACAAACCAACTTCCTCAAATGGTAGGAATAGAAACAGTCGTTTCAAGCCCTCTCAGACTTGGGGAGGAGACAAGAACACTGGAGGGAACCATAAGTCCTCCTAACCGAGATCAGGAAACAAATGGCGAGGGCTTCCACAACAGATATAACAACTACAATCGTCCACTGTCTTGCTTCATATGTAGAGAATCACACGAGCAGGCAAAGTTGTCCGAATCGAACTGCTTTTAATGCATTTCAAGCCACGTTGGCCTCAAGCTTAGAAGACAAGGCTGAAAAATGCGAAACCTGAAATTAAGCTAAACCGCAGAGAGTGAACACCCCAAGATGAGGGCATTGAAATTCTTATCTGCACTCCAAAAGAAGATGGGAGAGACGAAGGAGCCGTTGGAAAAAGGACTCATGTATGTGGATGCTTGGGTCAACCAGAGATCGGCTAAGAGCACCATGGTCGACTCTGAGGCAACCCATGACTTCATGACTAAAACAGAAGCCCGTCGTCTGAACTTAACCTGAGAAAGAGATGCAGGGAAGATGAAAGCCTTGAACTCTGCAACCCTACCCATTATGGGAATAACGAAGAGATTGCCAGTGAAGTTAGGGGATTGGAAAGGCCTCGTTGACTTCGTAATTATTAAGATGGTCGATTTTGATGTAGTGTTGGGGATGGAATTCCTACTCGAACACAAAGTTATACTGATGCCCCTCGCTAAATGCTTAGTGATTGTTGGATCTACACCCGTCGTGGTTCAAGCCAGTATCAAACAGCTGAACGGGGTAAGAATGATCTCAACCCTCCAACTGAAAAGAGGCCTTGCCCACGATGAGCCCATGTTCATGGCCATTCTGATTGAATTAGTCGAGATTGCAGAAGAAGAAGTACCCCGAGATATCCTATATATCTTGGAAGAGTATCGAGATATCATGCTCGATAGTTTGCCCAAGTCCTTGCCTCCATGAAGGGGGATCGACCATGAAATCGAGCTGCTACCAGGGGCGAAGCCACCCACCAAGAATGCATATCATATGGCCCCACCAGAGTTGGCCGAACTCCGAAAGTGGATGCAAGGTTTATTAGACAAGCAAAGGCCCTCTATGGGGCCCCAGTGTTGTTTCTAAATAAGAAAGAAGGAAGCCTTCGGCTATGCATCGACTATTGAGCTTTGAACAAGCTCACAGTTCGTAATAAGTACTCCCTTCCCGTCATCACGAACTTATTTGATCAGCTTCATGGCGTTATATGTTTCTTGAAACTGGACCTACAATCAGGGTACTATCAAGTTCGAATTGTTGAAGAAGACGAACCAAAGATTGAAGGAACTCTTATTCAAGAGTACCTACAAGAGGAAGTGGATCTTTCCAATTCATTGTGACAGAATTTCCACATATACATTCAAACATACTAATGTGCATTCATAATGCTAAATTATTAACATGCTCAAAAGAATAATAAATAAGAGTTCGAGAGATCATACCAGTTGAAGACTTATTCTTCACAACAAAACTCGCTTTTGCTAAGACGATAAGCAATCGCTCAACAAAAAAAAATCGTCTACCTCGAACAGTCTCCACACGAACAGAAGGAAATGAGGATGACACCAACCCTCAGAGCCCTCAGTATTCTTGGAGTGAGAATCCAAAGGGTGGGCTTTGTTCGGATTTGTTAAAGGGAAGGAGGAAAGGAGATCGTATACAACGATCAAGCAAGTGGGAGATAGGCTCGTCTATTGTATAGACAAAAATGCTTGATCGTTTAGTTGAGATATACGATCATGCAGGAAAAGGTAAGCGATCATCTAAGAAAAGCTAAGTGATTGTCTATACGATCGTTTAGTAAATATCGGGGGCTAAACAATCGCTTAGGAAAAGGTAAACGATCGTTTAGTAAATATCACACGCGGGTGTAATCATTAAGCGATCGCTCAGCATTATCGTTTAGGTAAGCAATCATTCAAGCACTATCATATAGGCACAGGTTTTGCTAAGTGATGACACTCTTCAACACAATGTCCGTGCATACAATGCTTAACACACCGTGAGCTATTTAAGTGTCTCAAAGTGATTTTTCAACTTACTCATCCGTTATGAAAACAGAAGAGACGTCGTCCTATTACCCCTTTAACCATCCAATTAATAGACAATGAATATCATCACAACATATTCATAACCTATGAATTAATATCATATATTAATCATAGTATTTTTCCTCCACTAGATATAAATCATATTCATATCCAATTTCCTCTAAATTAATGTATCTCATACATAAAGTTAATTATATCATATATAATTAACTAGTTAAATTATATCATATATAATCAAACTCTCTCTTGTCAATTTGAACATTTCAAAATGACCCAAAAAATGACTCTTAACTTGTATCCAAGCTACCAAGGGGACTTTATGGACCTATGGCTTGAAGCTCCAACAGTACGTGAATAGTTGACTAAACTCTTTAGCCACGATATCCACCATCCGTTAACTGCCAGGCATTCCACTAAAGATCGACAGTTGAACTCTTCTTACCATAGATATTTCTATGTCCATTGGATATAACCAATCATCAGTACGATGACCCATCACAGATGCTCGTAAGTACAGCTGACCAATTTACCATTTTGCCCCTGTAGTTACATCTTACTCCATAAGTACCACTGATCCCTCTAATGAACAATACAACATAGTCCTACTATGTGCAAACACCTCTCGAGCCATGAGAAGCTGTGTGGTGCCACATCGTTCAAGTCCCGAGATCAACCCTTAAGAGATCAATCTATCTAATTACCCCTTCTTCGGGGAAAGAGTGAACTCCATCTTGTGAAGCTGAATTTCCAACTCCCAAATCAAACGAATCCCCAAAGTGGTAGGTTTGAGTCGGCGTTCTAGCCACTCGCACCCATACAAATCAAAGTATAGCCCTCAATGGCAAGAGTTCCCAACTCATTAAGGATTGAGGTCATGTTTCCTATGGTCATCCTAGTGAAGTGAAGTCTCTGTCATGAACAGAGTTATATGATGAGACGTTAACACTTCGAGTCATGTCTTATACAAACTCTTTGTATAGGATGTCCCTGCTCGCATGTCCCCTACACAAATGATCAGGATCAGACCATCTGTGACAAGCCACAACACTTGTAACTATTCCACAAAGTGGGCTGGTTCCGTAGTGTTACCAGGATAAAGTTTCCCACCTATATCCATATTCTACAGACCATTTTGGTTGTCACTTAAGACATGATCCACTTGTTTGTCACTACATACATGCTTAAGTTATATAAAGACAACCAAGGATATTAAGTTTATTGGTTTGTGGTAAAATAAAAACATCTAAAAGTGCAAAGTTAAGAAGTGAAATAAATATCATATATATTATACATCACAAGTGTTCGTACAAATTTGTTTACAAACTACAGAACACGAGACTCTAGGGCACAAACCCCAACAAAGATGACCTGCATTACGAGGTATGGAGCCTTCGAATTTCTCGTAATGACCTTTGGCCTCACCAATGCTCCGACAACCTTCTGTACTCTGATGAATCAGGTGTTTCACAAATACCTTGATAAATTTGTCATAGTATATCTGGACGATATTGTGGTCTATAGTGCCTCAATGGAAGACCATCGGTACCACCTCCAACTAGTCTTCGAAAAACTGAGAAAAAACTAGCTATACGTAAAGAGAGAGAAATGCTCCTTTGCTCAAGAGCGCATAAATTTCCTCGGCCACGTGATTGAATGTGGTCATATAGACATGGAAGAGGGTAAGATGTCTACTATAAGAGATTGGAAGGCGCCGACATCCGTGGCAGAATTACGATCCTTCTTCGGACTAGCCAACTACTATGTGAGGTTTGTAGAAGGATTCTCCAAAAGAGCATGACCATTGACCGAGCTGTTGAAGAAAGATAACCACTGGAGTTGGACACCCGAATGTCAAGTCGTCTTCGAGGGCTTAAAGAAAATGATGATTGAAGGACCAGTCCTCAGAATTTCCGATGTGTCCAAACCTTTTGAAGTTGAGACTGATGCTTCTGACTTTGTGTTAGGTGGTGTTCTCCTCCAAGATAGACACCCCATTGCATATGAGAGTAGAAAATTGAATGATGCAGAATGGAGGTATGTTGCCTCCGGGAAAGAGATGTTGGCAGTAGTTCATTGCTTGAGGGCCTGGAGACAGTATCTCTTAGGGGCCAAATTCTAAGTTAAGAAAGAAAACGGCTCCATTTGCCACTTTTTTAATTAGCCAAAGTTATCGTCAAAGCAGGCATGATGGCAGGAGTCTGTAGCAGAGTTTGATTTCTGATTTGACCATAGGTCAGGGAAATGCAATCAAGCAACTGATGCCCTTAGCCGAAAGAGTGAGCATGTTGCCCTATGCATGCTTGCACACCTAAAAGAAAGTATGTTGAATGGAACAGTGCACGAAACTGTCAAGGCATGCTTGGCAAATGACACATCAGCTGAGGCTATTATGCAGTTGGCCAAGAAGGGGAAGACACGCCAATTTTGGGTGGAAGATGACCTATTGTACACCAAGGGCAACCACCTCTACATTCCCTAATCTGGGTAGCTACGAAGATCGCTAATGAAAGAGTGTCACAACACACCATGGGCAAGACATAATGATTGGCAGAGAACTTATGTGCTCTTAAAATAAGGTTACTATTGGTCGGGCCTTCGAGACAATGTCATGCAATTTACCAAGACTTTCCTTGTCTTCCAACAAGATAAAGTCGAAAGGGCAAAATTAGCAGGTCTGTTGGAACCCCTACCTGTTCCCTCTAGACCTTGGGAGAGTGTGTCCCTCGACTTCATCACCCACTTGCCTAAGGTTAGAGAGTTTGAATCGATCCTTTTTATCATTGACCGGTTCTAAAAATATGCCACATTCATCCCAACGCCGAAGATGTGTATAGTTGTGATGACTGCCCAACTATTCTTCAAACACATCGTGAAATTATGGGGTGTCCCCGCGAGTATTGTTAGTGATCGGGACGAAAGATTCACTGGGACCTTTTGGACATAATTGTTCAAGATATTGGGATCTATGCTGAATATTTCCTCCAGCTACCATCCCGAAACAGATGGCCAGACTAAACATTTTAACAGCATGCTCGAAGAATATCTGCATCATTTTATCGATTTTAAACAGAAGAACTAGGTCCAATTGTTAGATGTTGCTCAGTTCAGCTTTAACAGTCAGCAAAGCTCCGCAACTGGAAAGATGCCCTTTGAGATAGTATGTGGCAAACAGCCACTCATGCCACATCTGGTGGACCATCCCTATGCAGGCAAAAGCCCTCAAGCATATAACTTCACCAAGGAGTGGAGTCAAACCTCTGAGATAGCACGCGCCTGTCTAGAAAAAATGTTAAGAAGAATGAAGAAGTGGGTTGATTAGAAGCGTAGGCCCCTCGAGATCCAAGCTGGGGACAAAGTGCCGATCAAGTTGCAACCAGAACAATTCCGTTTTCGAGGCCAGAGAGACCAATGTCCCGTATGAAATTATAAAGGGCCAGTGGAAGTGATTGAGAAGGTAGGGAAAACCTCGTATAGGGTTCAGCTACCCTCGTGGATGAAGATCCATCCTGTCATCCAAGTGAGTATTCTGAAGCCCTATCACCCCGATCCTGATAACGAGCAGCGGAATATGTTGATGCACCCACCTGTCACGATGAAGAATTCAGCTGAGAAGGAAGTCACACAAATTCTGGATAGATGTACTTGTTGTATTGGAGAACCAAGACAAGAACTGACAGAGTTCTTGGTGAAGTGAAAGGACATCCCCGACAAAGAAATCAGTTGGGAGCACACGGAGGACTTGAAGAATGTTGCTCCAACGATCATCGAGTTTGAACAAGGTCGGTTAATAGGGATGTCAACCAATTAAGTGGGGGAGAATGTCACGGTTATGCTTGTCCAGGGCCTGTTACCCATGGCCGCATGCCCAATCCAACCCCCCTTTATCATATTTTCATGTCATGTATTGCATTAGTTAAGTTAGCTTTCTTTCCTTATATTTTTGTTATAAGTGACCGCTCATCCTTTTGCATATGCAAGGATGCCAGTTGAACTTTTTTTCAGAATGTACTATATGGAGATAAGACTAACATCACTTCCCCATACAAGAAGTAGTACATTATAAAGCTGATGTTGTTGCTCATTGCTTTCTAGCTTACTACAATCTTTCTCTTCTCTATTCATATACTAAAAAATGCTTGTGAAAACCTTTTTCTCCAAACTCGTTTTCTAAAACCTTTTCCCCAAAATAGGGGTAAAGGTTGTGAGAGGCACCAGTGTACCATCAATGTTTCGTAATCGGATTGGATGACTTGTTCGTGAGCAGGAACAAGTGCCACACAATCGCTAAGAGAAGCTTCCGAAATTGCGATTGTGACACTTTAGATGCGGGACCAATTCCCATACTTCATTTTGTTGAAATTGATTTAACTCTTCTTGCATGACATTCATCAAAAATTCATCTTTCAGAGCCTCATTAACATTCTTGGGCTCAATGGGAGATGTAAAACACGTATTCCCTATCATCTTAAGGTAATCAATTTTCTCCTTTTTGCGAGTACTGACACTAGTATCAAGGTCCCCAATTACGTTGCTTAGTAGATGATTTTTTTGGATGTGACTGGAAATTGGAACGACTTCATTGTCAAACATAATTGGATCATTGTTTCCATTAAGGTCATTACAAGGAATCTTAGGGGACACAATGTCATTGACAACAGTGATATCATGCATCATGTCACATTGATCTTCATCTTTTTCGCGAGAACCCTCTAAATTTTGCATATCATTAATAATTACATTTATAGATTCCATCACACTTCAAGTGCGTTTATTGAACACTCGATACACACGACTGTTTGAGGAATAGTCCAAAAAGATGCCTTTGTCAGACTTCGAATCCCATTTTTTTCTCAAGTTTCTAGCAGGAAGAATATAATACAGACTTCCAAAAACATGGAAATACTTTACATTTGGTTTGCACCCTTTTCAAATTTCATAATTCATGCTTATGGTGCCAAGACGAATAGAGATGTGAGTATGAATATGACATGTTGTATTTAGGGCTTCAACCCAAAAGTGTAGAGGCAAGTTCTTTGCATGTAACATAGTTCTTGGCCATTTCTTGTAGAGTTTTATTCTTTCTTTCAACAACTCCATTTTGCTGAGGAGTTGTGGGGGATGAAAATTCATGTTGAATACCTTTAGTATGGCATAAAATCTCAAATTGAGAATTCTCAAACTCTTTTCCACGATCAGATTAGATTTGTAAAATTTGTAACCCTTGGTCTCGTTGAAGTTGACGACAAAGAGTCTAATAGACTTGAAAAGTGTTGGATTTATCACATATAAATTGTACCTAGGTCACACGACAAAAATCATTAACACAAACAAAAACATATTGTTTACCTCTTAGACTTTTGACCTGCATGGGTCCCATTAGATCCATGTGAAGAAGCTCAAGTACAAATAACATCACCATCTTCAGACAAGGAAGGTATCCCTAAAATAGCTTCTCTAGCAATAGACTTTCTGATAGAATAGAGACTAACATGCCCTAACCACTTATGCCAAATATCAGCATCATTGCTTCTCACAATACGATAGACTTTGGTTCCAACATTAGGAGACCAGAGGTAGCAGTTATTAGATGAATGAGTTCCTGTCATAATGGTCTTGTCATTTGGAGATACTACAAGACATTGATCTTTAGAGAATTCTACAAAAAGACCCTAATCACAAAATTGGCTTATGCTTATTAAGTATGCAGTCAATCCTTCAACAAGGAACATGTCTTCTAAAGAGGGAAGACCTGAGTAGGAAAGTTGCCCTTTACCTAGGAGTTTACTGATTGCTCCATCCCCAAAATTAACATGACCAAACCCACAAGTTTGAATATTCTTAATAAATGATCTTTCACTTGTCATATGTCTTGAGCACCCACTATCGAAGTACCAATTTTCTTTAGATGAGGCTCGAAGAGAAGTAAAAACAACATGAAATTTTGCATCAGAGCGATCCGGACATCGTTTAACTCTCCACATCAATTTAGCCTTTTAATGATGCCTCCATGAAGAAAGGATCCATGAACAATTCTACCAAGGTAAGTAACTCTGACATCTCAATAATTTGTAACAAAAAGGTCGAATATGACCTTCTTTCCCACAATGGTGACAGATCCACCATTTTTTAACAAACTGATCGTGAGCATATAAGGGTCTCTTGGTTAACTCAGCCAAAGGATCAGATATCATAGTATCCTTGGCTGGAACAAATATTTTAATGAGATGTTTCTCCTTTGAAGGTTTGCTTTTCAGTCTTTTTGAAACCAATGTCTTGTTTGTTAGTAATGTTTTTCCCAGAGGAAAGAATTTTATTCAAATTATCTGTGCCAGATTTGAGCATTCAAACTGAGTTTGACATATTGTCAAGGTCTTTCTTGGTGACTTGTAGCTCTTTCTTAAGATCAGAAATGGTGCTAAGTAGGCGATAGTTATCATCAGTAAATTTATCAATTCTTTCTTTTTTTATAGTTAAAGATTTTAGAGTCTTTAATCCACATTTGATAGACTTCCTCATAGGGAAGCTTGCCTTGAATCGAGAAAGTTAAGACCAATAAAGGCCTCGAATTAAGATCATCAGAATTAATAGTGTGATAGAATCTTTAAGACAATCAATGGGGAGACTCCCTACAAGAGCACAAACTTCTTCGTTTGAGTCACTGCTTGAGTCAGTTTCCTCATTAGACAAGATAGCTGAGAATCCCTTTTTCTGTCTTCTAAGAAAATTGGGGCATTCTGCCTGAAAGTGTCTAAACCCTTCACACTCCCGACATATAAAGTTTCTTTCACAAGAACCTTGACCACTACTGCCTCCTTTATCATTTTCGTTTTTCTTGTTCATCTGATTACTAGGCCTTGGAACATTATTAATGATGGTGTTACTCATGTCTTTGGCATGTGGAGGAGCATAAGGACCTCGAGAAGAGGTACGCTTGTCCCAATCTCTAAGTGCCTTACCAAACTGCTTTTCCAGAAGAGATATGGATTCCACAAGATTCTCATCAGAATCTTTGGACTTACATGCTGAGTTGTCATCATTTTTAGAGGATTTGAGTGCAATTCCCTTGACCTTATTTTCTATTTTTTCACCTAAGGTAATTTCAAATGTTTGTAGAGACCCGAACAACTCATCAATTTTCATTGTAGTAACTTTCATATCAAACCTTTTGGAGTGAGAGCAAAGAACTTTACAAACCAGTTTCTTTATAGAAAATTTTTCACCAAAAGCAAAGGATTCATTCGTGATATTAAGAAGACGAACATTAAACTCAGACACACTCTCATCATCATGTATTTTGAGAGATTCAAATTTCATTGTCAAAATCTGCAACTTTGACATTTTTACTTTCGATGTTCCCTTATAAGCCACAACAGAATCTCCTATGCTTCTTTGGCAGTAACACATGCGTTGATTAACCTAAAATATTTTGATTAACACAACTTAATTAATGTGCATTCACTCAATCCAATAAACTAAGATCCTAGGTTATTTTATGCAATTTAGACATGTATGTAGAGACATACAGGTGGATCATGTTTAAATAAAACCTAAATGGTCTATAGTAGATAGATAAGGTTGGGTACCTTATCCTAGTCTACGGATATGACCCATTTTGTAGTTCTTACAAGTGTTATAAAGTGCTACAAATAATCTGATCCTGGTTGTTGCTTTTAAAAATCTCGTTGTGCTAAACTTGTTGTAATTATGTGATTTTGTGTACATTTAAGCTCAACGGACAATGCGCTAATGTATGCAAGTATGCATTCCTATCACAAGTTTTCTTGTGACTTGCCAAGTATAACAAGGTCACAAGTTTCTCAGAATGATCCCTGGTCGAAAACTAACAATGTACCATAAAGGGAGAAATCATGCGATAAAGACTATGCTATTATTATCTAAACAAACTAAGAGTAGATAGAAACTAGATATGAGAATGTTGCGATAGTCAGTAGCTTTTGACGTGTGTAAAAATGAATGGAGAAGATAGGGTTTGGTGGAAGCCAATATCAAGTCCCTAAGTTGACATCAAAAGTAATTCAGGACTACGTCATCCGTCCATCGCACACCTCTTAGTGGTCAGCCACATTTGTCATTTCTCTATGATGCATGGATGATGTTGCATTAGTCGTAAGGTTATTTCTATCTCTAGAACTACTTCTTACATTGTTTAGTGAGTTCCACAACTACTTACCCTCTCGGGTAGTTAGTTATAGCTACTTGATTATATGAATAATCATAGGCAAGCATTTTCATAGCCTCACAATAAGAAAACAAGATTAACTTTTGGAACTCTCAACTTAGCTCATGATATTGAATTTCCCCTTTACCCCATAGAGAATTAGTTACTCATGGCAATAAAGGAGAAGATGGCAAAAAGAAAAAAGACAATAGATGTAGTCATGATGTGTAGAAATATATGAAGTATATATATATATATATATAACTAGAAGTGTCGATTACAAATGAAATAATTTTTTAGTTCGAAATGTAATGCAATTGATAAAGATGAGAAACAAAATGAATGAAAAGGTGTTATCAACAATCTCTTGCTTCAAATAGGTGATTGTCAAGGCTATTGGTGTTTGATGGCAGAATGAAGTGGAGAGGCTCTCTTAAGCTCTAGTCCAGCGAGATTTCGGCTGACACTTAGAGGGAATGGTGGAGATGAAGGACTCTCAGAAAATAATCTCTCTTTTTTTTTCATTTGTGATCATATAAATTTATCTTAAGTGGAGAGCTCAGGCAAAATCCGGAGCCTTTGTCTCGCGCATCAAGGCTCTATATAGAGCCATCCACAGATTACTTTGGCAATACTACTCTTAGAAAGTCACCATCACTGATAAGATAGGTGAGAATGTCAGCGATGTCATCATGGTCAACCTTCTGAAGCTAAGGCAGAATATCCACTAAGTCAGTGTCAGAGATCCCAAGGCATACGATCAGCTTTTCTTCATCAAGATCAGCACATGTGATCAACTCCTGCGATAACTTCAAAATATAGACTTCGGCGCATGTTAACTCATGATAACTGGTCAGTAGGGATTTTGAATGTATTTAATGCAAGTATCCTTTTAAGCATGAATTCCTATTAAGATTAATGCATATTCTGCTTTTCTAATCTCATTATTCTAAGTAAAAGGCTACAATAACTTGCATTTCTAATAGTTATCACTGATCATTCATGTGGAGACATGCGAGCGGGGGTATCCTATACAAAGAGTTTGTATAAGACCAGACCACAAAATGAATAGTCTCTTTTTATAACACTGTCGCTAGAAGAGACATAGATTTCATAGGATGACCATGGGTGACTTGACTACATCCTGAGTAAGTTATGAACTCCTGTATATGAAAATGGTCCTTTGTTTTGCATGAGTGAGAGTGGCTAATTTTGCCGACTCAATATGCCTACCATTTTGGGGATTCATTTGATTGGGGAGCTAAGAATGCAGCTACACAAGAAGAAATTCACTCTTTCCCTATTGATAGAGTAAGTAGAGAAGTTGCTCCCTTAGGGGTTGATTCTGGGGCTTGAACAATGTGGCACCACATCCTCTCCTGATCAGAGAGGGGTTTGTTTATAGTTAAACTCTAACTTATTATTTATTAGAGGGATGAGTGATAGTTAAGGAGTTATAGGTAATTACAATGGAAAAACGATAATTTTGATCCAAATGTACATACAAGCAATTTATGAAGGGTCAACAATTGTTGATTAGTTATATCCAATGGACACATAAATATATCCATTTAAATGTCAGTTTTAAATAGTTTAAAATTGATTTCACCATTAGACCTATGTTAATCAATTTTCTAATACGATTAGAAATATGTTTAATCTTTTAATTCTATTTAATAGGATTAAATTAGATTAAATAAAAGATTAAATTTATAACAAATTTATCAATAAGGAAACTTTGTTTAAGGAAGGTTTTGACTAGGATGAGATTTTTAAGTTGATAGAAATGGAACATCCCTACCTGGGAACTGGCCTGGAAGGTGAACTAGATAAATTTGTTATAAGTATTCAATGAATGACTAGGATTTATTAAATTTTTTAATAAACAAGAATCATTATTATTCACTATCGAATGTAAGAGTTATGTTGGACAACGTGAACAATCACTTAGATAAATTAATTAGCCAAATTTATCTAAGAAAGAAATCCTAGGTTTAAAAATACTGAGTGGGAGGATAAAGGTGTATTTGATATGTCAATTTTTCCACTCATGTTTTTCCCTTAATGTTCATACTGTGAGACTCGTGCTTGGCCTTGAGGTGCCTTTGGGAGCGTCCCCCTTCGGATGGTTTTGCATGAGTTAATATCAAGGTGAATATAGAGAGTATTTATAGTAAGTGGGAGAGAGATATGTGTTAACATATCATACGGTCTCCTTCATTGGTTTGCATCGTGAGACCTTCAATCATTCAATGCATTTCTTTATCTCCTTCGATTCCATCTTCATTTACCTCTTCTTATCATCCTTTACTTTCATTGCAATGACTAAGTAAGATTGCTAGAGTATCGCATACTTAATCATGCGGCATAGACATATGAAGCATGTAGCAAACCACAGAGAGGTGTGCGTTGCACGGGTATTCTGAGAAAATCCTATTTGCTTATTGTGAGGCTGAAGCAACACTTGTCTATGAGTGATCACAATGCTTGCTTATGAGATGATCAGTGGCGACTAACTGCCCGAGAGGGTAACTAATGGAACTCACTAAGCGAAGTAAGCAGTGTTCCTAGAGATAGGAATAATCTTATGTCAACCATGTTTTATGTGATTACCTTGTCTAATGACTGCATCATTCATCATTTGAACATACTCGAGAGAGTAGTCTAAAAACTAAATCTAGGCTTGAGAAAGTCAGATTGAATCGCATAAGCAAGAATAGAAGCTTAGACATAAGTTCTATTTGCTAATACACAATTCATGCACCCTATAGATAGATGCGTTGTGAATATGATGAAATAATGGTGTATATTCCGTTGGTGGTGTATGCGTTGTGCATGCAAGTTTTCCTAGCAAGATCCAAGTATAAATCCTACTAAGTTGCCTGGTAAGCCCAGGGTCGAACACAGGGACTATAGAGATAGTATGCGAAGGTGATTTCAGATTTTCTTTGCGGTGACAAATAAAACAATGAGTTGGTTGGTATGTTTGTTTAAGATATAGACTCCATGCAGCGGAATTGAGAATGAGTTAATAAGAATGAAAGTTACAATGAGTATGCAAGGGAACGGGTTGAGAAGGGATTTAGCTAACACTTCCTAAGATTGCGTTCACGTTATGCAATCATGCTACACACATACAACAGTAAATCATTTCTCAATGAAAATGTTACAACTCCTAGTTTCAAGATGCATGCGATGTATGTGATGATGTCTATAGGACTTACGTATAAGCCTTTATTCTTGTCTATGCAATGATGAATGACACACACATACACAAGGCAACCGCATACTACCATAACCTATTTCTACGGTGCATGCGATGCATGTTAGCAAACAGAACTTATCTCTAAGATTTAATCTCTTGCTTATGTGGTTCTATCTAACTTTCTCAAGCCTAGATTCTAACTTAGCTCTCTCAAGCCTAGATTCTTTCTTTAGACTCTCTCTTGATGAGCTCTAAAGGGGTGATGGATGCATACATAAGACAAGATGATCGCATACAATGAAGATCTTAGGTCATGCTAGCTATGTGCTTTCTCAACCCATCCGGAGTTACTCATACGAAATGTAAAGAGAGTGAACAGATAAGAGATGCAATTTCCATTTTACAAATGAAATCAAAATACAAAATAACAATGGGAAGTAGGGATAGGGAGCCTGGTAGCAATGTCTTGCTTCCCAAGGTTTTTACATTGCATTTTTCTCTACTCTGCCCAAAAGAATAATCTTGTTTTTGCAAGAGTTGACCCTCTCTCCATTCTGGACGCTTCCTGGCACTCTCTCGAGCTGACTAGGAACGATCCTCCGTCGTCTTCTCTCTTCACTCACCTTCGCCTTCTAAGTGTAAGAAAACTATGAACAACGACTAACTATCTTCTGTATGGTGAACTCTTTATATGGCTAAGCTCCTTTTTCTATGGTGGCTGGAAACTTGTAGAAATAAGTTATTGTGGCTCATAAGTTGGAACAATTAGGATCTTTAATGATAAAATCTCATCATTTTTAGAAGAAATGCATGGAATTACTCGAACATCATCAAACTCATGCAAAAGAATGTTTATTGCTAAAGTACTGTGGCACTAACGCATGATATTGCAGGATTTCAATAAGAGGCTAACGCATGATTAAGAAAAGTGTCGCAGGTAAAATCTAACACATGGGCCATGCGTCAGAGGGATTCAACCCAAGGAAGATTCATTGATTCAAGTTGTTTGTGTCAAATCAACACTTGCAAGCATGGGCACCTGCAGCGGGCGGCGTCTGAAAAGCGTCTAAGTGTCAGACGGCTGACCAGGGTATGGAATTTAATGTTGCCTATCATCAAGCTGGAGAAGACCAATGCCTATAAATAGAAGAAATCCCACCAGAGTTAAAGGTTCAGAAGTTCAAGTTCTCAACTCTCAGTTTTAGTATCAGTGTTAGCTTAGTCTTGGTTTTAGATCTTTAGAGCTGTGCTGTGGTGTCGAGAAGAGCAAGAGGGAAGAGAACTACCACCATCGCTGATCAAGGAGTGGAGGAAGCCAAGCGCGAGAGAGACACTTCTTCCATTTCTTACACAAGTGGTTGTACACAACTAAAATTGAGCCAAAGAGGACAAGAGATTGTACTCTGCGGCTTGACTCATTTCATTTCATCTTACCTATCGCTTTCATCCTTTCATCTAATTAAGTATTGGTTTTGTAAAAACAATCGATTTCTTTATAAATTCATATATTTGATCTATCATACTTTGCCATTGTTTATTTCTTGTTTATGTTGGATGCATCTATACTTCATGCAAAATTTCATTTCAAACGCTTAAGCCAACTAAATCAATTGGTAAAAGAATCTTTAGCTTAAACTATTCGAGAGAATAAGTAAGCCAACATCAAGTTAGAACGCCTAGTACATCTAGAGATAGACTCATGGTGTTTTATTGCATCTTGTGTTCAACGCATACATCCAAGAGATAGGTATTGTATAATATTCGCATTGAGAAGTGTCGAATAGAGTCTAACACATAAACGGAGAAACAAATCATCTCATTCGCATCATATTCTTGTTCGTGTACATCCAACTTAGATCGACGCATATCACTTACATCAAAATCCATTTTCACAGGACCCATCATTCTCTACTCGACACTTTTGTATCTTCTTGCACACACACATAGCACCTTAGTGTAAATAACTCATTTCTCCATACACTTAGGATATCTCTACAATAGTTACAACGCATTGTCTGTGTTAGCTTTAAATCTAAATCTCTAATGCATCAACACATTACTAACGCATCAACACATCAACGCATCAACGCATCAATGCATCATTCATACTTATTTTTCCAAATTATTTTATACAATACACTCTTATGCTTGAATCATGAAATCAATGGAACAAGTTTTTGGTACCGTTGCCGGGGATTCAGCAACAAAACTAACTTGAAATTTTTCTTGTATCTTTTGTAGGAACACTTCAACTGAGGGAGTATTATGAGCTAAGCCAAAGCTTGTAAACGTTTATGAGCCAAGAGAGCACTCTTGAACTTGTATAAGACCCCGAAGTTGAAAGGACCTTCCGACGAAGAAATTGATCTAATCGTCATTGTAGGTTAAGGCAACAACTGCTCAGACAACAAACCAGGCAACAAAAAATGGTTGACAAACAAGAAAATCAAAACTTAGCTCAACAACTAGCCCACGCTTCGCAAAATCCTATCATAATGGCCAACAGTAGCACGCGTCCCATGAAGGAGTATGCATCTCCTGTGTTGTATGATTTCTCACCCGGGATCATATATCCAACGCTAGATGGGACAAGATTTGAGATGAAATCTGTGATGTTACAAATGCTCCAAATAGCTGGACAATTTAGGGGTGCTCAGGGAGAAGACCCTCATGCCCACATGAAACGTTTCCTGGAAACGTGCAACTCATTTGTGATTCCTAGAATCACCCCAGAAGCTATCAGGCTATCTTTATTCCCATATTCTCTACGTGACAACGCAAAGAAATTGGTAAGTTCTTTGGAGCCTGGTGAGATCACAACCTGGGAAAAGTTGGTGGAGAAATTCGTGTAGAAATACTTCCCACCACCACCAACACAAGGAGGTGGAGAGAGATCATGAACTTTGAGCAAGAAGAAGCTGAAACCTTGAGCGCCGCATGGGAGCGTTTCAAAGGATTAGTCAAGAATTGCCCCAATCATGGATTACCGTTAACCATCCAGATGGAGACTTTTTATGGCGGATTAAACAGAGCATCTTAGATGGCAGCCGAGGCAGCTGCAGCTGGTGGTATCATGGACAAATATAATACTGAAGCTAAGGAAATATTGGACCACATTGCCAAGCATAATATGGAATGGGTGGATGACACTTACGATGCAAGAGTAGAAAGGAAGAGGCGATCTCAGAATGTGAATTCTATAGATTCTAACGCAATAGCCACACTCTCTGCACAAATGGCTACTACGACAAACCTTTTGCAGAATATGTCACTAGGGAATGCATCAAATCAGCAAAAGGTAAATCAGGTAGAAACATTCACATAACCCATTGTTAGCTGTGTGGGCTATGAAGATCCCCATTCCTATTCTGATTGCCCACAAAATCCGCAATCGGTATGCTTCATTAAAAATAACCCATTCTCAAACACATACAATCCAAGATGGAGGAACCATCCAAATTTTTCTTGGGCAGGTAATCAACATGAGCCACACCACTCAGGGGTAAACCAGCAGCAGAGGCAAGGACCGTCGCCTGGATTCCAGCCAATGCAACAGTCGCACCAACAACCCTTTAATCGAGGAGGCTATGCGTCGAGTTCAAGATCTCCGCTTAAGAACTTCTTAAAGGAGTATATCGCCCAAACGACACATTGCTAAAAAGTCAGACGTCTTCCATCAGAACTCTGGAGATACAAGTGGGGCAGATTTTGAGTGAATTGAAGAATCGGCAGCCTAGAGTCTTGCTCAGCAGCAGGGAAACCTCGAGGAATACCAAAGGAGCAGTAGAGCTGACGCGGGAGGATGGCATAAGTACGCTCAAGGTAAATGGGCGAGGAGTGAAGCCATACTTTGAAGATGGTGTAGAACGACAAAATTCATCCCTCGTATTACGCGAAGCCAATTGAGGCTTGCGTCGAAGCATCCCTACATTCACATCGACACATATTCTAGGGACGCTTCTTCTATCTTCATTTCTTTTGCATTATGTATTTTAGCACTGCGTTTGTGTTTACTCATTGTTGCTTGTCTCTACGTTTTAAGTTGATTAATGAATGTTATTACTTTCTAGTTTAAGAGTATTATTTAATTTTATTTTAAATAAAAAAAATGTTGTGTACAATCGGAAGAAGCTTAGGTTGGGAATAAACTGACGTGTTGAACTAAAGTCTAATGCATGAACCAAATCGAAAGGACGCATCTCGAAAACGCAAAACACTCGAGTGCTTGGAAGCCCTAGGCACATCTTTTCGACTTCGCAATAAATGCGGACATCAGGCGCTGCCTGACGTCACCACTCTCTCTCCCCAGACCTATAAAGTGCGCAACCCTTCATTTTCTCTCTTCTTCCATCGCCTGTCCGTCTCTCTGAGCCAATTTCGCTAGTTCCTTGATGTTTCGCTCTGACACAAGACTTACAGAGTTGGGCCTTGGTGGAGTGATTGGTGGGGTGCCGGATGGGGTATGCGGCGACCTAGGTGATGAAATGATAATGGATGAACGCGGCGGAAGGGTTGGCTGGTTACTTCTACTTCAATCGGGTAAATGGTGGCTAAGGGTTGGATGGATAGTGGGGAGGTGATGCACTGCGGCGATGGCGCGTTATGGAGATAAGCAGGGATAGGGTCATGCGTTGCACCCACCGGAGTAAATATTTGGAAATGAACGGTGGTGGGGCAGGTTTGGTATAAAGGTTTCTTGGCAGCCGTGGAGGAAGAAGGGCACTGTTGCCTTGGTTTTGAGGGAGTTTTGGTTTTTTGGGTGGTTTTTGATGGGTTTTCGACCGCGATGGTCGCTGGGAAGTAGAAGAGGGCCCGCCCATGTGTCACAATCGCTCTTTCGGAAGCTTCTCTTAGCGATTGTTTGGCATTGTTCCACTCACAAACAAGTAAGCCAACTCGAATACGGACTGCCGATGGCACACCGAGTGCCTCTCGCAACCTCCACCCCCATTTTAGGGAAAACGGTTTTAGAAAACGGGTTTAAGAAAAAGGTTTTCGTAAGAAGTTTTGTGAGTGTGAATAAAGAAAGAAAGATTGTAGTGGACTAGAAAGCAATAAGCAACAACAAATACTTTATAGAGTACTACTCCGGTATGAGGAAGTGATGGTTAGTCTTATCCCCATATAGTGCATTCTGAATAAAAAAGCCAACTGGCGCCCTTGCATATGCAAAAGGGCGAGTGGTCACTTACAATGAAAATGTAAAGAAAGCAAGCTAACTAAGCTAATACAATACAAGATATGAAAGTATGCTAGAAGGGGGTCGGATCGGGCAT
>NC_052349.1:93113880-93125535 GCF_009727055.1 Benincasa hispida | reverse complement strand
AAGAAGTCTTCGGAGCAATCTTGGCAAGTTTGAATCAGGGCCAAGAAGAGGAACAAGTGATGCGTCCTGACCCAACCAACGCATCACTTGAAATCAATGAAGCGGAGGACTATGCAATGATTCTTGAAGCTGAGTTGGAAGAAGAAGAAGAAGATGATGAAGAAATGGAAGTTGGCCCTGATGTGTCACAACCTTGCCAATCTGACGCGAATGAAGGGCCATCGAAAGCAAAGAGAGTGATGAGAAAAAGAAAATTAATTTTGGAGGAAGAAGAAAAGTAGTTCGCATCCAGTCCTGAGGTGCAACGCATGAGAGCTGCTCAAGGCATATCGTGTTAGAGAAGGAATTGGAACAATATCAGCCTGCAAGGCAAGGGCGAAAAAAGCCAGCTCTCTAAAAAGAATTGGAAAATGAATTAAGGGAGTTGGCGTGGGAAGCCAAGGCACATGAGGTAGGCAAGCGCAAGGTAACTGACGGGTTACCTAAAAAGACCATGGGAAGGAAGCGCCAGTTTAGTGACATTCTTAAAGAGAAGAGCTTTTTCCCCGAACACAACCCATTGTCAGCATACATAACCGAAACTGTGGAAGCAATGGGCTGGGGTCAGCTATGCGTTGGGCGTACAAGAATTTGGCCCAACCTTATCCGCCAATTTTACAGTAGTGAGATCGATATGGAGAAAAGTACGACATTTATTGATGGTGTTTTGGTGCGCTTCTCAGCTGATAAGATTAATGAAGTGTTCGATATAACAAGTAACTCAAATGCAAAAGGCACCTGCATCTTGGAACATCTGACTCCGAGCCAAGTAGAAGATGCATTAAGAGTAGTGGCCAAGCCTAGAAGCGAATGGAAAACGTCAAGAAATGGAGTAAAGATATTAGCTTCCAGGAACCTGAAGCCAGACTCGAACTTGTGGTATTATCTAATTAAGAAAATCATCATGCCTACAATGCATGATGAGACATTGTCAAGAGAACGTGTCCTGGCCACTTACTGTATCATGCAGCGCATTCCTCTAGATGTAGGGAAGATAATAAGAGACCAGATCAAAGCCATTTAAGCCAAACCACAAGGACAACTTTATTTCCCTTGGTTGATCTGCACGCTGTGTGAACATATAATGCGTTTGGATTGATGATATAAATTGCTCACAATGATATGATACTACTTCTAGTTATGCATTAATTATGGATGTTTATGTAGTATGCCATGCGTTGTCACAAGTTTCCTTACGATGGAACCAAGTGTAATTCCACCGCAAGTTTCTCGGTGTGATCCGAGGTCGAACACGGGGACTGGTTTAGGTTATTGTGGTACGTTCATGATATATGCGACAAAGTTTTCAATCTTTAAAAATGAGTTTGTATAAGTATATAAATTGCAATAAAATAAGGAAAGTAGTAAAGATGCGATAAAAATATAAAAATACAGTAAACCTAAGCTAGATGATATAAGATACAGACTTCATGTACAAGATGTTGGGATTAAGCCTGGCTATGAAAGTTATGCAAAGACATTGGATGCGGCGACAAGTCTTATGAAAATAATAGAAAGAGAAAGAAAAATAATACAAATAACGCAAGTTCTTAATTGGATTGAAGATACAAATACTGTTCCGCTCTTCTCTTGGCGTACACCTCTCAGTGATCGGTCGTGCTCTCACATGTTTGTGGTGAAACAGAGACTAACGTAGTGAATGCAAGGTTGCTTCCATGTCTGGAAGTACTACTCGCTTTAGTTAACGCATTCTTCTGACCTTCTCTCGATAGATCAGAATGACACCTTCACTTCTGCTCTCACAGATGAAGATGTCGTCTAGCATGCTTTAGCTAAACGTATTTTATATTTTTAATACAGATTAAGTTCTTAGTGATTCATATTGCTCATCAGGGGGTTAAGAGACATCATGGAGAAAGTGATTGGTGGGTGAACGAAAATAGACAGAGAATGGTAAATGGAATTTATCGAAACATTTAATATTTCTACTAAGTGTTTGATACATGGTGTGTGAATGAAGAGATAAAGAAAACATGAAATACACAATGAAAGGCAGATAGAACAGATACAAACAAGTGCCAATGTCTTGGCACTGATTCGATAGAGATCTGCTTGCCGGATAGGATGGATTTAATGGTAGGAAGAGCTTCCCTCTCAGGCTTGCTCTACCGGTAGCAAGGATCTTTGCACAGAGCTTTCGATCGGGTGTTTGGCAGGTTGGATCTAAGATTCACCTCTTGGCCTTATCTCGTCTTCTTCTCGGATTTCTTCACTCAAGCACTCAGCTCAGTATTTTCTCTACAATCTAGCAGCACTTAGCCCTGTATCAAGTAGTATGCTTTTTTTCTTAAATCAATGGGGTATGTATAGGTGTAGATCTTTAACTCCGGCCCTATGGTCCCCACTCATGGTTATGGTAATTTCGAAGATGGAGGGATATTATTCCTTCTGTTATGCAATCAGACCATCAATTCTGCACAACCGTTAGTTGTACACGTGTCTCAATCCTCCGCTTTTGCATTGCTTAACTGCATCTTTCGATCATAGGTTCGCATGTGATGTCTGTTTTTATTACCGCATGTGGTTGAAGCATGGCCCTCGGATATACTATCGCATTATGCTGCCATTGCGGTAATCGTCTCTTCATTGTTGATTGACGGGCGCAATGTGACAAAGATGCGTTGATTAGTCTCTCGTGAGCCTTGAACACAAGCGGTGACTTAGTCTCCTGCAAAATAGAGTAAAGTTCGGCTTACCTTCCATCTTTTTCGTGTTAGTAGGTGTAATCGCAAACATTTATAATTATTGCAATAACATGCTAATTATCATACAATTGGTGCATAATTACTAACTTTTGGCTACAATATCTAGATAAGGTGGCGTAAATAACTTGTATTTCTACAAGTTATCAGAACGTGGGGGCATCCCTCTGGGGAATGACTACGAGGAAATCGATGGTCTAATGGACATCAAGTTGATCAGACGTTTGCTTCGCGGTTCGTCGCACCCGCTTGCCCTACCTCGCAAAGAAGCGGCAGCCAGGCCTCGACCCTCCAAACGCGCCCCCAAAAGAAGATACGTCCTGGTGATTGAACGTAGCGATGAAGCTTCGGAGAATGAAGATTACGAAGCAGAGTATGCATTTACTGATGAAGAAGCGCGGCCAGACCGAAACATTCCTATCCCAAACTCATCATTGGCCCCGCAAGAAGGGAGTCTTGACCCAATGCACCAAGAGCCCACCAATGTAGATCAAGAAATCCCTAGTCCCCTTCCTTCGCCCTCACCAATTCCAATTCCAACTGTTGTGCCTTCTTCAGTCATTTCTTAACCAACTGGGTTAGGGTCAATGCAGGAAATATTGAAGACCCAGTTGAAAGAAGTGAAGAGCCAGCATCGCCACAACAACGCACTGATATTGACGAGTTGAAAACTTTCATTGGTGATCAACATAAACCACTGGTCGCGTCCATTGAAAGTCTTCAACAAAAAAATAGGCTTCTAAGGGATTAATTGCAGCAGCAAACAAGAAGAATGCAAGACCAGTTTGTCTACACAACGCAGTATATTAATCAGGTCTTGGTCGGAATGTTTGCCCTGCCACCGCTACCTGCTCACCTTAGGAACCCTCTACGATTTATGGATGAAGACCCTGCAGAAGAATGTAGGGATGACGTGCTAGCACAATAAGTTTCGGGGTTTTGGTTATTTTGTACTTTGTTTTATTTGATAATCTTTTGTATTCGTTTGCTTTGTTTGTTTATTCCATTAGTTATCCAATGAAAATGAATGAAAATTTCTATCATTTTTCCTTGCTTTAACCTTAGCATACTTTTTTTGTTCTTTAGCTATTTTTCTAGTCTTATGCATTGCTTTACCTCAATGATATTAGCAATATGAAATTTATAAGTACAGAGTAGGCGTTAGGAAAATCAACAAAGCCTGAACTTCTCTAAAAAGACTACATGTTTTCTTTCTAATGCATTCAAGTTTTAAATCAAAACTTCTTTTGAAACTCTCAAAGCCTTTTCAATTTTTTTTTTCTCTTTTAGCAATGAGGATTTAGCTGATCTCCAAATTTGGGGATGAGGGAAATCCAAGTTAAGATGCATTAATCGAGTACATCAAAAAGAAATGAAACAAAATAGAAAAATGTTAAACGCAACTCCTCTGTCATTTCTCTAAAAGAAAAACCTTAAATTGGCATGAGTTGAAAAATTGGAACAGGCACTTAGCTATAGTTGGATGCTCGCATGACACCCGTTGGGGCAAGCCAAAATGAAGTTAAGTCTCCTAGGCCAATGGTCCCAAAAACTCCTCTATCTAGTTTAAAGAAGCTATATCTTGAAACGCATGAATGCTAGAAATGAGTTTAGTTGTGAAGGGCTCTCATCCATAGTTGGATGCTCGCATGACACCCGTGGGGGCAAGCCAAAACGAAAGTGGGACACCTGGAAAAACGCATGGGTAATTGAAAATTTATACTTTTTCTTTTTAACCGGCATCTATTTTAAAAAGCATCTAACGCATTGATGGTTTAGAAAAAAAGGGGAATGTTTTGAGGAACGAAAGGAGTTATTGACGAAAAGCTTGCTGCACCTGAAATAAAACATCATTCCTTTTAGAAAAGAATCAATCTGCGTTACATTTTTCGAAACTCCAGTCTCAAGCTTATAAGTGAATATGATGAGAGGTGAACACTGCACACTAAAGACAAGGGAGATAACAAAGAATTATTTATGGAATGCTTTAGGACAAGCATTGTTCAAATTTAGGGGGTGCGATAACTTGTAGAAATACAAGTTATTGTGGCTCATAAGTTGGAACAATTAGGATCTGAATTATTTATGGAATGCTTGAGGACAAGCATTGTTCAAATTTGGGGGTGCGAAAACTTGTAGAAATACAAGTTATTGTGGCTCATAAGTTGGAACAATTAGGATCTATAATGATAAAATCTCATCATTTTTAAAAGAAACGCATGGAATTACTCGAACATTATCAAACTCATGCAAAAGAATGTTTATTGCTAAAGTACTGCGGCAATAACGCATGATATTGCGGGATTTCAACAAGAGGCTAACGTATGATTAAGAAAAGCGTTGCAAGCAAAGACTAACGCATGGGCCATGCATCGAAGGGATTTAACGCAAGGAAGATTCATTTATTCGGGCTGTTTGTGTTAAATCACAACTTGTAAGCATGGGCACCTGCAGCGAAGGCGTCTGAAAAGCATTTGGGTGTCAGACAACAAACCAGGGTATGGAATTTAATGCTGCCATCATCAAGCTGGAGAAGACCAACGCCTATAAATAGAAGAAATCCCACCAGAGTTAAAGGTTCAGAAGTTCAAGTTCTCAACTCTCAGTTTTAGTCTCAGTGTTAGCTTAGTCTTAGTTTTAGATCTTTAGAGCTGTGCTGTGGTGTCGAGAAGAGCAAGAGGGACGAGAACCACCACCATCGCCGATCAAGGAGCAGAGGAAGCCGAGCTTGAAAGAGACACTTCTTCCATTTCTTACACAAGTGGTTGTACACAACTAAAATTGAGCCAAAGAGGACAAGAGATTGTACTCTACGGCTTGACTCATTTCATTTCATCTTACTTATCACTTTCATCCTTTCATCTGATTAAGTATTGGTTTTGTAAAAACAATCGGTTTCTTTATAAATTCATATATTTGATCTATCATACTTTGCCATTGTTTATTTCTTGTTTATGTTAGATGTATCTATACTTCAAGCAAAATTTCAGCCAACTAAATCAATTGGTAAAAGCATCTTTAGCTTAAACTATTCGAGAGAATAAGTAAGCCAGCATCAAGTTAGAATGCCTAGTACATCTAGAGAGAGACTCATTGGTGTTTTATTGCATCATGTGTTCGACGCATACATCCTAGAGATAGGTATTGTATGATATTCGCATTGAGAAGTGTCGAATAGAGTCTAACGCATAAACGGAGAAACAAATCATCTCATTCGCATCATATTCTTGTTCGTGTACATCCAACTTAGATCGACGCATATCACTTGCATCAAAATCCATTTTCACACGACCCATCATTCTCAACTCGACCCTTTTGTATCTTCTTGCACACACACACAACACCTTAGTGTAAATAACTCATTTCTCCATACACTTAGGATATCCCTACAACAGTTACAACACATTGTCTGCGTTAGCTTTAAATCTAAATCCCTGAGTTTGACCCTAGACTTACCAGAAATCTAAATTGGATTTATACTTGGATCTGATTTAGGAAAACTTGAACGTCAGTAGAGGAGTGTCATGCATCCTGCTGCAAATCTCTAATGCATCAACACGTTACTAACGCATCAACGCATCAACACATCATTCATACTTATTTTTCCAAATTATTTTATACAATACACTCCTAAGCTCAAATCACGAAATCAACATAACAGTGGCCTTCGGTATTTATAGAGATCAAGGAGAAGAAGCTTTTCTCTTAAATGATTCCACTGATGGGATGTCATTAAATCTCTGTCTGATATGCCGATTAATTGTCACGAAAAAGTTGAGTGTACTTGCTACAGTGTGTCGTTAACGGCTTGTCAACTAAATTCGGATTCGACTATCATCAGCTTTCTATCCCATCGTGATTTATTAAGCTTTCACCTCGATGTGTCGTCTCTATGCGGTCACCTTCTTAAGTAGATCTTCACGAACGCATATGATCGCATAGCCTTGCTGTCGCAATCTCTTAATGTGCTTGGACGCTGAATTCCTTGGATCGCGATTCTGCCTTGTGCCAATGCATTTTCCTGCACAAAATACGTAAATTAGCTTCTTTAATGTGATGGACGCATGCGATCGCAATGTTCTTAACTTAATGCTTTTGGACACGATTTTACATATGTTTACCGTCGCAATCCTACATTGTTTTATATCTTTGTGTTGTAATAACGTGCATTTTTGCCCGTCATCACACCCCCAAATTTAAAACAATGCTTGTCCTCAAGCATAAACTAAAGATTTTCTCTAGAAAGTTTGCCACCTTCTTCTTTCCTAGATTTCTCAAGGTTACCTTATTCAAATCCTATGTACCAAAATCTCCTTAATTCCTATCCAGGTCTCTTCTTAAAATATTTCTAAAATTTAGGGATCGCAAGTTTAACCTTCAAAAAAACTTTACTTGTTTCCAGGGCATTGCAATATTTCATAAAAAAAATTTTTCAACTGGGGAGTTTTCAAATGAATTTTATCCTTGCGTAGTTTAGATATCCTTTCTATGACCTTGCGCTGATCCAAGTTCCTATCCTTCATTTTGGCTTGCCCCCACGTGTGCCATACGGACATCCAACTACGACCATGGTACTTTTTCTCAGTCTAAACTCATGGCCATTTGGTAGTGGAGTTGCGATCATTTTATTTATGCGTTGATCACGATTCCTACCTTCTTTTGGCTTTCCCTCACGTGTGTCATGCAGACATCCAACTACAAGTAGGATCTGATCACAACGTTATGATTTTTTTTTTTTTTTTTTTTTTGCAGAAAGCCTCAAGGTAGTAAGGTTGAAAATGAATACCGCACCCCCAAATTTTAAACGCAGGAATGTCCTCATTGCGATGCTCTTAGGAGGTTTCGTAAAAGTTAGTTTGAAAGAAAGCTAGTGGACCACTATCTACTAGAAATATTTCATGAATTGACTGTCCTAAAATTAAGTTGATTCTAGTACATGCGATGAGAAGTAGAGATTCATCATTGAAATCATAATTGGCATAGAAAAACAATGCGGTGACTTACTAAAGTAAATAATATTTCATGATTGCGCCGACTAAAAATGATGCAATGATAAAATTATTAAAGTTAAAAATGAGATGCGAGAATGCAAAATTTGGAACAAATAAAGTCAAAGGATAGATACAACCACCAAATTTTCTCTGTTGCCCGCATCATTTGTGATCGCATCCTTCTTTGCAGCGAGCCGATTGCTTTGATTGCGGTAGCTGACCAAACTAGTCACGTCTTTCAATTATCATGTAGCTCTCCCACAATCATTCACCACAATTGTTGCAAAAAACATTGAGAGGGTCAAAAATATAAACGACAGAGTTAAATTTTCTTTTTTTTTTTCAGAGATGCAAATAACGGAAAAAAAATGATAACGGATATAAAAAAGTAGAATTGAGTTCATGAAGATTTCAAAGGATACTTCAAAAAAATTGCATCCCTAATAGATTTGAGTCGCATGATTGTGAGGGACCACCATCTTCGTCTTTAGTCGAAATTGTTCAGATACACAGAGGTGTTCTACCGATGCAAGTCTTCTCCATGATACATTTTGACTCTTTACCCGTTTACTTTGAATGCATTGGTCCCGTCCTCATTCGATAACTCAACCGCTCCATGCGGGAATACCTCTCTGATTATGAAAGGACCAAACCATCATGATTTTAACTTGCCGAGAAAGAGCCGTAGCCGAGAATTGTACAACAAGACCTTTTGTCCGACTTGGAGATTCTTCTCACATAGTTGTTTTTCATGCCAACGTTTTGCGTGCTCCTTGTAGATTTTGGCATTCTCATATGCGTGAGTTCCTCATTCATCAAGCTCGACCAACTGAAGTTTCCTTGCTTCCCCTGTGGCCTTTAAGTCAAAATTGAGTTTTTTCACTGCCCACATTACTTTATGCTTCAACTCAAGCGGTAAATGGCATGCCTTTCCAAACACTAGCGCATATGGGGACATGCCTATAGGTGTCTTATAGGAGGTCCTGTATGTCCACAAGACATCGTCCAGCTTCATTGCCCAATCTTTGCGTGAAGGTTTTACCACCTTCTCTAATATCAGCTTGATTTCCCTGTTGGACACTTCAGCTTGACCATTTGTTTGTGGATGGTATGTGGTGGCCACCTTATGAAGGATATTATACTTGAGCAACAATTTGTTCATGATGTGATTAACAAAATGGGAGTCTTCATCACTTCTTATGGCACGTGGAGTGCCAAAACGAGTGAAAATATTTTTCTTCAAGAACTTGGAGACTACCTTCGCATCGCTTGCGAACATGATACCACTTCTACCCATTTGAAAACGTAGTCGACGGCCAATAGAATGTATTTGTGACCATTTGTTGGTGGAAATGGTCTCATGAAGTCTATGCCCCAGACGTCGAATAGTTCCAATTCTAAGATGATGTTCATGGGCATCGTATGCTTCCATGAAATATTTCCTGTGTGTTGGCATCGGTCGCATTTCATTGCATAGTCTCTTGCGTCATTGAATAATGTTGGCCAGAAATAACCACTTTGTAACACCTTTGCTGTTGTGCATTGGGCTCCAAAGTGTCCTCCATATGGCGTGTCATGACATTGTGATAGTATGCGCTGGTGAGCAACATCTGGTACGCATAGGTGCAAAATCTGGTCTGATCCCCTCTTATAAAGATTTGGTCATCCCAATAATATGATTTACATTCATGTCTGAGCCACCTCTTTTGAAGGGTTGTGTAGTCCTCAGGAAATTGTTCGCAAGCTAGAAAATTGACCACGTCCACATACCATGGTAATTCTTCAATTTTAAATAGTTGCTCATCTGGGAAAGTTGCGTTCACCTCCAACAAGTTATGGTCGACTTTTGGCTTTTCTAATCTTGATAAATGGTCTGCACCCTGGTTCTCTGTCTCTTTGCGATCAATGATTTCCATGTTGAATTCTTGAAGGAGGAGAACCCATCGAATCAATCTCGACTTTGCATCTTTCTTTGTCATCAAATATTTGATTGTCGAGTGGTCAGTGTGAACGATCACTTTGGATTCCAGCAAGTAAGCTCGGAATTTCTCCAACGCAAAGATCACTGCAAGCAGTTCTTTTTCTGTGGTAGTGTAATTTGTTTGGGCAGGGTTCAAGGTTCCACTCTCATATGCGATGGGGTGTAGTATTGTTTTCTTCTTTTGCGCCAACACCGCCCCCATCGCATAACTGCTTGCATCGCACAATAGTTCAAAGGGTTATGTCTAGTCCGGTGCGATCAACACAGGTGCAGTTCTTAATGCGTTCTTCAGTATCTTGAATGCATTGAGGCATTGGTCATCAAAGTCAAAAGTTCTTTCTACCTCCGACAACGCACTCAATGGTCACACAATCTTTGAAAATTCCTTCACAAAATGTCGATAAAAGCTTGCATGTCCTAAGAAGCTCCTGACAGCCTTTACGTTCGCTGGAGGTGGGAGCTTTTCAATCGCCTCAATCTTTACCTTATCTACCTCCAGCCCATCCTTGGAGACTTTGTGCCTGAGCACAATACCTTCCTTCACCATGAAGTGGCACTTCTCCCAATTAAGCACAAGGTTCGTCTCTTCACATCTCCTCAGTATCTTCTCTAGATTATTGAGACAGACTTCATATGTTTGCCCATACACCGAGAAGTCGTCCATGAAAATTTCTACAAAATCTTCAAGATACTCAGAAAAGACGTCCATCATACACCTCTGGTATGTGCTCAGTGCATTTCATAGGCCGAACAGCATGTGTCAAAATGTAAATGTTCCATAGGGGCAGGTGAATGTGGTTTTCTCTTGATCTTCAAGAGCAATCATGATTTGGTTATAACCGGCATATCCATCCAAGAAGCAGTAGTAATCATTTCTTACTAGGCGGTCTAGCATCTAGTCAATAAAAGGCAAGGGGAAATGATCATTCTTTGTCGCCACATTAAGTTTGTGGTAGTCCATGCAGATCCGCACGCCAGTGATGGTCCTCATCGGTATTAGTTCATTATTTGCATTTGGGACTACCGTCATCCCTCCTTTCTTTGGCACACATTGTACGGGGCTGACCCACGTGCTGTCGGCGATTGGATAGATAATCTCTACGTCCAAACATTTGATTATTTTCTTCTTCACGACCTTCTTCATCACAGGGTTGATTCTGCATTGAAGTTCAATCGATCCTTTTTTATTGTCCTCGAGATGCTCATCAGCGCATTTTCTTAATTTTCTTCCATTGGATAGCTTTCTCCACAAATGGCACAACTTGCGCTCGTTTGATCGATTGAGTTGACCTGCTTGATGGAACTCGAGACATAAGCAGTGGAATTAGGATCTAATTACACTTTAGTTGCTTTTAACTTAAAGAAAATAGCATGCATTTGAAGGAAAAAAAAGTGAATTAAAAGGGATGGGATACAACCTTTGTAGCTCCCGAACACCACTTTCCCTCGTTGAATCTTGACCTGAACTCTTTCAGACCACCACTAGAGTTGACCTACTATCCTCTAGACTCAGAACCGAGTTGTGGGACCCGGTGGAATGAAGAAAACCAAGAGAGAGAAAAGAGATGGAAAATAAGATGGAATTTGGGTAGGGTTTGGGTTTGTTTTTCCAGCCCAATTTTGAAAACCAAAATTGGCAAATTGTCAAAAGTTTTTAATTTAAATTCAAAAGCCCATTTTATAGAAAAAACCATACAACAATTACATGAACCAAATCCATAAAAACCCAACACCTATAATCAACTATCTTAGTGGGCTTAATGTCTCCACTATAAGCCAACACCTAGCCCACTATTTTGTTAGTGGAATTATCCAACAAAAGTTTGGATTTTCCCACTAACTATAGTCAAAGGGCAAAATAGTCATTTGGTCAAAGTCAAATTTTGACCAAAAAGTCAACATTTTGACTTTTTATGATTTT
>NC_052349.1:93112063-93113755 GCF_009727055.1 Benincasa hispida | reverse complement strand
TTGTTCGAATTAGGTGAAGAGGAGAGAAACCACAAGTAATATGTATATAGTGATGTCCGGGTTTTATCAGTTTAGAAGATACCAACTTTAATATTTTAAATGTATTTTAATATATCAGAATAATGGAATCACAGCCTCTATTCAGAACTTGGAAAATGTATGGAAATGCCAAAGATGTAAAAGCAAAGAGTCGATTTGACTTTGAAAAGTCAAACTTTGACCGACCTTAATTCAATGTTATTTGAAAGTTTAGAAAAATGAATGCGATCAGCTCTGGAGGTCAAAATAGTCAACACGGATTAATCCTCTAATGAACAATTGGTTTAAGGTCCAACCTATAAACCGAATCCCTCTCGGGCCAAGGAGAGGGTGGGGCCCCTTGTTCAAAACCTGGATTCAGTACTAAAAGAAACAACCTATCTACTATCCCTATAATGGGTAGGAGTGAATTCCGTCTTGCACCCTATGTTTCCAGCTATCCACCCGATCTTACCCCTGAAATGGGAGGCTTATTGGGCCAGCGATATTGAGCTGACCTCACCTATGCAGATCTAAGGATAATTCTGAGTGAACAGGAGTTCATAGTTAGCTCAGGATTAAGATTAAGTTACCTAGGTCATCAATTAACGAAAGAGTCAGTTTTATACATAAAACGACATTTAGAACGTAAAAAGGGACTATTTCATGGTTCAATCTTATGTAAACTCATTGCATAGGATGCCCCCACGCACATATCTCTATATGAACGATTTAGGATCACATCGTTTGTACTAACTACAAAGTGGGCCGCATCCTTAGTGTCCCCAGAATAAGGCGCCCAACCTTATTCATATACTATAGACCATTTTGGCTATATATTAGAACTTGATCCACATTTATGTCACTACATAAAGTTCAAACTACATTAAATAGCCCTAGGACCTTAGTTTATTGGATTCAAGATTACAATTTCAATAACAACTTTATCGAAAAACAAAACAGAATATGTTCATTAATTTACAAACTACGTGTTTTAAGACATAAAATCCAACAAACTCCCACTTGGACTAAAACTCCTAGTGGAGTATCACAATGTTGAATTTAAGTGAGAAACATATGAGTACAATAAACATATGAATACAAAAAACTAGGGTATATACCCAAAAGTTCTCCCGCTTGTCCTAGTTTACAAACTTCGTAGACCTAGACTCTGTAGGTGACCTTCAAACACTTAAGCCGTAAGGGCCTTTGTAAAAGGATCATCAATGTTTTGCTCAGAAGATATCTAGGTCACTACAACGTCTCCACGGTGTACAATCTCCCGGATTAGATGGTATTTGCGCTCAATATGCTTGCCGCACTTGTGGCTTCTTGGTTCTCTTGAATTTGAAACTGCACCACTATTATCACAATAGAGGGTGATAGGCAGATGCATATTTGGAACGACTTCCAAATCTGTCTAGAATTTCCTCAACCATACTGTTTCCTTTGTTGCTTCACAAGCAGCTACGTATTCAGTTTCCATTGTGAAGTCCGCAATACAGTTTTGCTTCACACTTCTCCACACTACTGCTCCTCCGTTAAGAGTGAACACTGATCCAGATGTAGACTTTCTAGCATCTTTATCGGTTTGAAAATCAGAGTCAGTGTATCTAGTAAGGATCAAATCCTTAGTACCATACTCGAGCATGTAGTTCCTCGTTCTCCTAAGAT